>NC_089152.1:18665650-18773150 GCF_009819655.1 Sylvia atricapilla
AACTTTCGGGCCAAACCCCCGAGCTTCGGCTCATTCCCGCTCATCCCAGCCGCACTTCCCAACCTCCCCTGAATTCTGCCCCGCCTGGGCATTTCCCTGTCGTGTGTCAGCCTCACTTTGTGCGGAGTGAAGTGCCCCAGCCTTGCCCCGCGCTGCCCCTTCACCTCCCCTATCTGCCGGGCTCACCTCCTCCCCGCCACTCCTCCCGATCCTCGCTGCCCGTTTGCCCCGGAGGAGCCGGGGGAAGCGAGCCAGCCGCCTTCTCACGCAAACCTGGCCAATCGTTAACCTGAGCCTGGCTCTGCCCCTGGCCCGGCTGATCCTGCCGCCACCACTCCCGGGACGAGGGACCTGCCGGATGATTCCCCGAGGATGGATGGGGACGGCTGCGGATGTCGGCTTGTCACAAACGTGTCCCCTCGCTCACAGCCCGCAGCTCCCAGCACCTCCAGAGTGGCCCTGGAGGTGATAGCCCTCTCTGGCTGCTGCGAACAGTTTGGCCAGCCTAGAAAAGTTTTTTGGGGGAAATGCTGGTACCCGAATTCCATAGGCAAGCAACGGCTGACAGCATGTCCTACATCCCAAGACAAGGCTTAGGGATCTCCTCCTTCCTCCCTGTCCTAGGGACTCCCTTCTGCCTGCCCACAGCAGGCTCCAGGGGCTTGGCCAGGAGGAGAAGTCACCATCCATGCCCCAGAGCCTGCTGGAGGGGAGAAACGCGCTTCCCTGGCTTCTTGGGCAGGCTCCAGCCAGGCTCGGCCCCTTTGTTAATGGGTAGCTATTCCCAAGGGCTTTTGCTGTGTCCAGTCCCTCGGGGGATAAATACCCCGCGCTGCAGTGAGCTTAGAGACCCGTGGACTTCCAGGTGACAAGAGAAGGACCAGGCAGAGGAGAACGAGGTGACAGAACAAGAAGGTTGAAGAGACAGAGGAGGATTCCCTCCTGCTCCCGCTGCTAATCTCTGCTGGGAGCCCCGAGCAGTAAAAACCAGCCCAAGGACCTGCAGGTAGGAGACAGCCTGTGTGTTTAGGGGACGTTTAACATGGATATAGGACCAGGAAGGTCATATTTGGGTGTCCCTGCTCACCCAGTGAGCTGCACAACTGTTCTCACGCAGCAACCCTGTGGGATCCCCACTCCCAAATCCCTCAGTCCTGTGACCAGCAGGTCCATCCTCCTGGCTCTAACTCATGATGGCTTTTGGTAGTCTTGGAACGACATTCACGGAGTGAGTGCTGCTTGCTCTCTCCGCTTCCAGGGATTGCTCAGCTGCAGTTTTCCACGCCTTGTTCTACAAGACTGTCTCCCTGGCAAGAGCAGGGATGGCAGCGGGGCATTGGTTTTCTGTGGGGAAAGGGATGTCACTGATGGCTCAGGCAGTTGAGGTGTCCTTAAGGGATGGGTGGGTGCGTTTGGAGCTGTTCCCAGGTCCGCAGCTGGCGCCGTGGAAAGCCCCAGCGCCGCGGGGACAGCTCCGTCCCCTGAGCCGCCTCCGGGCTGCGGCTCCGAGTGGCAGCGTCAGGAGCAGCCCAGCGCCGAGCCCGTGGCCGGTGGCGGCTGTCCCGCTCACGGCGCTTCGCTCCCTCAGGGCCGCTCCGCGCTCCGGACGGCGATGCTGAAGGCTGCGATGTCGCTGGTGGGGAGCCCCGGCGCGGTGTCGGCCACCGAGGTGCTGCTGGCGGCCGCCGCCTTCTGCCTGGTGTTTGCGGTGCTGCAGTGGCTGCAGCAGCAGCCCGTGCCCGAGGGGCTGCGGAGGCCGCCGGGCCCGCGGGGCATTCCCGTGCTGGGGAACGTGCTGGAGCTGCGCAAGGACCCGCACCTGGCGCTGACGCGGCTGAGCCGGCGCTACGGGGACGTGATGGAGGTGCGCATCGGCAGCCGGCCCGTGCTGGTGCTCAGCGGGCTGGACACCATCCGGCAAGCCCTGGTCAAGCAAGGAGAGGACTTCATGGGACGTCCCGACCTCTACAGTTTCCGCTTTGTCACAGACGGGCAGAGCCTGACGTTCAGCCCCGACTCCGGGGAGGTGTGGAGAGCCCGCAGGAAGCTGGCCCAGAGCGCCCTGAAGAGCTTCTCCATCGCCCCCAGCCCCACCTCGTCGTGCAGCTGCCTGCTGGAGGAGCACGTCTCCAAGGAGGCCGAGTACCTGGTCACCAAGTTCCTGCAGCTGATGGAGGAGGAGAAGAGGTTTGAGCCCTACCGCTACCTGGTGGTGTCGGTGGCCAACGTCATCTGCGCCATGTGCTTCGGCAAGCGCTACGAGCACGAGGACCAGGAGCTGCTCCGCCTGGTGAATTCCACCGAGGAGTTCACTGACGTGACCGCTGCTGGCAACCCCGCCGACTTCATCCCCGTGCTCCGCTACCTCCCCAGCCGCAGCATGAAACTGTTTTTAGATTTCAACAAGTACTTCCTCGGCTTCCTGCAGAAGAGGGTCAAGGAGCACTACGACACCTACGATGAGGTAAGGGGACCCTCACCTGCTCTCCTATCAGCGAGATGGTTTTGTTTTAGCAGCCAAACAGCAATGGCCATTGTCTCTCCCCAGTCCTCCTTCTCACAGAATCATAGAATATCATAGAATCGTGGAAGATCCTGAGTTGGCTCACACGTGGATCATCCAGTCCAGCTGTGGGCCCTGTACAGACACCCCACCAATGCGGGTGTCCCACACAACCACTCCTCAGAGCATTGCCCAACTCCCCTGGAGCTCTGGCAACCTCGGGGCTGTGCCCATTTCCTGGGGAGCCTGGTCTAGTGTGCTGGGAAACATTGAGCCAAGTTTTAGTTTGCTTTCAAATCAGCATTTAATCGATCGCATCTTACATCACTTCCTATTACAAGCCAGCAGTAGACTGATAGCCCCAGCACCCTCTGGGGGAAGAACCTTTTCCCGACGTCCCACCTGGACCTCCCCAGACTCACCTTCATGAGCGTCCCAGGGTCTCCTCCACTCCCTGTGTGGTGTGGCCAGTCTGCTGCTTGGCCATCTGCTCTGTGCCCGGGTTCCTGGGAGAACCCCCTCCTTGTTTCCATAGGGACCACTGAGGGATCATGCTCCCCAGAACTTGTGTGACCCCGGACTCTCACAGCACCAGGTGGGGCTGCTCAGGAGCACCCACCCCTCTGCCCATCCTGCTCTGTGACCTTGCCTCCTCTTCCTCTCAGAACAACATCCGGGACATCACGGACTCGCTCATCGAGCAGTGCCTGGATGAAAAACTGGGAACGAAAATGGCCATGCAGATCCCCAAGGAGAAGATCGTCAACCTTGTGAACGACCTCTTTGGAGCAGGTATCCTCTCCCACCTTTCCTCAGCTGTAGTGGATGCTCTCAGATTTCCTTCAGCTGCTCTTCTCTGACCCTTCCTTGTCCAACACCAGCAGCCGGTTTGGGTCTAAGCACTGCCTCTCCTGCTCACTGGACCTTCCAGGAGTAGCTCTAGAGGCCAGTCTGGGACATCAGCTCTGGAAAAGTGAAAGGCGTGAGTTATAGCTCAGCCGAGCCTCACGAGCCAAGGTTGGCTTTTCCCAGCTGAGGGAGATGTCTGTGGGCTGATTCATCTTTCTCAGGAAATTCCCCCAATTCCGGAGAAGCTGCACAAACCTGACCCAACCCAGGAGTCGGACAGGTTGAGAGAGCAGGATATTTTAGCAAAGTTTATTATGGCAGAATAAAGCCTCAAGCCTTGCTGCGTGTCCAGCACGTCCCCTGCCTCCTCAGCCACCCCAGATTGCCCCGTGTGATGGTCACCTCCAGGCCAGGGTGGGAGTTGTGCTGAGCTCACCCACACCCCGTCCTCTTTGCCCAGGCTTTGACACCGTAACCACAGCCCTGTCCTGGAGCCTCATGTACCTGGTGACATACCCCAACATCCAGAAGAAGATCCAGGAAGAGCTCGGTGAGTCCATGAACCACATTCCCCTGAGGCCAAACCTCTCTGCTCAGCCCTGATGTGACCCTCCTCCCGCTCTCCACCTCCCCAGACCAGACCATCGGGCGGGAGAGGCGGCCGCGGCTGTCAGACAGGAGCACGCTGCCCTACACGGAAGCCTTTATCCTGGAGGTGTTCAGGCATTCCTCTTTCCTGCCCTTCACCATCCCACACAGGTACGGGCTGGGCTGGCAGAGCTGCTTCAGGGACGAGGTGACCACATGAAGCTCCTGGAGGGCACAACTGCCTCCTCAGAACCCCCCCTTTGGGTCACACCCTGCAGGAGCAGCCTGACAGTCCCTTGAGGATGCAGGAGAACCTTTGGGCTTGCCCAGCTCTCCATCTTCTCTCTCCCCAGCACGACCAAGGACACGGTGTTGAACGGCTACTACATCCCAAAGGATCGCTGTGTGTTCGTCAACCAGTGGCAAGTGAACCATGATGAGTGAGTACCTCGTGAGGGACAAACCCTCCTGTGGTGGCAAACATGTGCATTCCTGCAGTGACAAACAGCACCCCTCCTGTGGTGGCACACCATCAGGGATGTTCTTCCTGACAGTTCCCACCTCCCAGTGTCCCCCCTGACACCCATGACCAGCAGAAACCGTCTCAACGCCCCATGTTCTCCCTTCCAGGAAGCTTTGGAAGAACCCGGAGACCTTCAGCCCCGAGCGTTTCCTCAGTGCTGACGGGACCAAAGTGAACAAAGATGACGGGGAGCAGGTGCTGCTGTTTGGCCTGGGGAAGAGGAGGTGCATCGGGGAGAACATTGCCAGGTGGCAGGTGTTCCTCTTCCTGGCCACGCTGCTCCAGCAGCTGGAGTTCAGTGTGTGCGAGGGCGGCAGGGTGGACATGACCCCGCGCTATGGCCTGTCCCTGAAGCACAAGAGGTGTGAGCACTTCCAGGCCAGGCAGCGCTTCCCCGTGAGGGGCAGGAGCTGAGCAGCAGGAGCAAACATCTCCAGGGTGTCCTTGCAGCAGAGCTGGGTCCGCAACGCTTTTGTGGGGTGACGGAATAAACTGCAACTGCCGGGACTCTTGTTTTTCTTGCTTCGTTTTGTAGCAACTGTTGCCTTTTTTTGTTTCCTGGTGTTTCTGGTGTTGGCTGTTCCATTAAATGCTAGCTATTCTACCACGTCCAGTCTTGGATTGTATCCTTTCGGAATTGCTCTCTGATAGATGCAGGACAGCCAAGCCATGCCATAACCCCAGAGCTGGTGCTTCAGAATTTCAGAATTATAAAATTGTCTAGGTTGGAAAAGGTTTTAACATCATCGAGGCCAGCAGTGCCAAGACCACCACAAACCCATGTCCCAGGGATGGTGACTCCAGCACTGACCACCTTTATGGTGAAGAAATTTTCCCAATATCCAAACCTCCCCTGGTGCAACTTGAGCCTTTGTCCACCACCTTCACCGTGGTTGGTGGTGGCCTTGAAGGACACAAGGAAGGACATAAGGAAAGCCACAAGGAAGGTCACCTTCAGCCCTGGCTGCTGAGAAAGCTGAGCTGCTGCTGCTGTTCCGGGCTGGAACAAAGGTGTTTTCATGGCAGGAAGAGAATGAGAACCAGGAATTGCTCCAGCTCAAACCTGACAGTTTACATTGGCTGCCAGTCAGCCCGTGCCAGCAGAGCCAGATGCCTCCTCCTGCCCAGCTTGCACGCAAAGCCACCACCTGGCAGCGGTGACACGGGGATAAGCACAACCCCCCGGTGCACCCATTGCCAGGGGAGGATTCTGCCCCCACAGCCGCAGACCCTGAGCAGTGGGGCTCCAGTCAGAGCTCCTGCAGTGCCCAAATGCCAATCGCTCATCAGGCGTTGCACAGAAGCTTCCCAGAAGAGATGAAAGAGTGGTGGGGAAGAGAACAGGGAAGCCAATTGCCCAAGACTTCAGGGAGATCCCGGCTTGTCCAGACCCGCTAAACCAACCTGGGGGAAAAAGAAGTGACTCTGTGTGCTCAGGCCCTGCTTGGTCACCAGTTCGTGGTGGAACACCAGGGTGACACAGCCTCAGAGCCACCCAAAATCTTTGAGGCAGCACAAGCAGCAGCTGGTGTCACAGCAGCTTTGTCTTCCCCCTCTAATGTCATAATCCCGATATCGTAGGAAAAGGACTGGAGGGGAAGGTCCAGACCCGCTGCAGGCTATCAGAGGCCTTGGAAAAAAAGTGGGAGAATGCTTTAGGAGAACTCATGAGGTTCACCAGCCCAATACCAGCTCCACCAACAACACCAAGGCCACAGATCAACGCAGCGGAGTCTCAAACCCACCTCCCACAAGGGACATCCCAAAGCCAGCATTCCCCTGCTGCACGGACACCCGCTGGAGGTGCATCTCCGTGCCTAGGCTGGTGACTCAGAAGAGCGGCAGGAGCGCTCAGTGCCATGCTGTCGTGTCGTCAGTGCCGTGCCGTCCCCATGGGGCGGACTTGGCTCCGTGGGGACACAGGGCACTGAGCCTGCTGCGGGACCACAGGCCTCCTTTGCTGCAGCCATTGCGTGACTCCTGTGCCCTGGAGGCTGGCTGGGTGTGCTGATAAGGCTGCAATAAGAGGGAGCAGATAGAAAGGACAGAGGGAAATTTATTTTCCCCCTTTTGGCAGATGAGAGTTTTACAGCCCCGGGGCAGATAAGCAGCTGAATATTAACATCAGCAGTTTGGAACAGCCTCTTGCTGGTGGAAAGGCTCCCCAAAATCCATTCATTGAGGGCTGAAGAAGTCAACCCTGTGTCAGGATGGAGCACGGGAAGGGAAGAGGCTGGAGGGGAGAGGAATGGGCAGGCGAGTTACCCTTCCCTTCGTGGCCTGGTGGCAGAGCAGCCACTTTGTAACTCCCTACCTACATTTAGCACCTCTCCCTCTCTTGATGCCGATAGAACCACCCCATGGAGCTGTGGAAGACTTTTCCAGGTATTCTGCAAAGGCAGCAGGGACCCCTGAGACCTTGGTCTGAAATCCCTACGTGCTCACTGCTCCTGGACATCCCAGCCAACAGCCCACACAGCAGGTGAGGCCCCAGTTTTCCTGCTGGGGTCCATAAAATCATCGAATTTTATCTCCTGAGCTGGAAGGGACCCCAAGGATCATCAGTCCAGCCACTGGACTGGCCACACACACCACAACAATCCCACCCTGTGCCTCAGATCACTGTCCAAGCTTTCCTGGAGCTCTGGCAGCCTCGGGGCCATGCCCATTCCCCAGGGAGCCTGGGCAGTGCTCAGCACTCTCTGGGTGAGGAGACTTTTCCTGGTTTCCAGCCTGAGCCTCCCCTTTCCATCACCACTGCCATGAAAGCCTCAGGAACTCACAGTAGGTGAGAGGTTCCCGTTCGCCTATCTTTGCCTGCTCCTAATGACCTTCCTCAATTAAGCCCTCCCCAGGCAGTCTGTGAGAGCCACGGTTTTGTTACAGGAATTGGGGCGGTGATAAGCCAGGGAAGCTTTGATCACTCCGTGGAAAATCGCTTTTATGGTTGGTTTTAAAATGAGTCATGAGTCCAGCTGGGCTCTAGCTCCCCTTCCAAATGCTCCAAATGCTCCCAGCACGCTCATTCCTGCAGGAAAAGCTCTGGGCAGACACAAACCTCTGCCTCTGGCTGTGACACCTGCCTGATGTCAGCACTCGGGCTGTTGACACCTCCTCACTGGGAAAGCCAGTCCCTAGCCCCAGAACGGGCCAGAACAATCACTTGTGACTCTCCTGGATGGAAGAGAGGAGTTGCTCTGACACCCAACGGCTCTCCTGACTAAAAGTGCATGCTGCATTTCTAATTTCTGTCCTTTGGCTGTTTGGGATGTGTTATCAGCAGCATCTCCCCATGGGCATTAATGCTTCTGTGTCGCACTTTTGGTTATTTGTCCCCAGCACTGGTGACAAAAGAAAACCCCCAACACCATCTTTCTTTTTGCACCTCCACATGGACAGGGTTGGGCTCTGAACTCCACACTGGTTTCTGCCTTTTGGGGGGAAAACTGCCTCTGCTCAGCCTCCGTGAGCACCTTCTGCGGTGCTGGAGCTGGTGGCTGAGGAGGATGCTGGTTCTGCACTCCATCCAGGTTTAACCTGTGGGTGGAGCAGAGCTGGATCCAAAAGGGCTGGGCACATTAAACGGGGTACACAGCCCTGCTCCAGCAGCGCTCTCGGATCAGCCTGAGCCCTTTTTCCTCCTGCCACCTTCCCCTCCCTCTATTCCGCGGGGAGGAGGCCGTGTTTGGGCTGATCGATCACCCCACGCCATCAGAAGTACAAGGTACCTGTGATTCAGAGGGCAGGAAAGAGGGCGAGGGTAGAGTTTGTCCCCAGCAGAGATGACAAGATAGCTCCTCCCTGCACGCAGAGCCCTGCTCAGGAAAAGCTCCGGGCTCCCAGGAATCCCCTCAAAGCTGGCTGTACACCCACCCTGGCAGGATTTTCCGTGGGCTGAGGGATGGGAGCACCAGCGGCCACCAGGTGCCACAAGCACCGGCAGTGTGAGCCAAAAGCCTCCGGGATGGTGGAAGCTCCTCAAACTCTGCCTCGGCTGCAGGAGCGCTCTGGATTCAGGGCTGACTGTCCCCTGGATGTCCCCAAGGCTGGCCCTGGCGGCAGTGTAGCAGTGGGAGGTGGGGTCACACAGAGGGACAGGCTCTCATGTCCCCCACCCCATAACAAGAGGTCCCAGTTGTCTGCCCCACGGTGCACCCCTAAAATCATCTCCCTGAAGCCCAGCAGGGTGGGTAGAGCCGGGCTGGTGCTGTCAGAACGGGAGACACAGGCAGAAGGAAGTCCCACCCCGGAGGTGAAAAGCCACCTGCCGAGAGTCAGCGTCCCCAGCCTGTTTTCCTTCAGTTAAAAACATCCTGGCGACCAGGGCTGCCCGGAGGGCACTGGAATGAGGCTTGGCATGTGGGGAGAGGTCCCCCCGAGAAGCAGGACCGGGGTGGAAGGAGCAGGATCCTAATTCACTGAAGCGCTGTCGTCCCCTCCCGCTGGCACCTGAGACACCTGAGCCGCCGGTGGCACCGAGGAGCGCCGGGTTTACCGCTGGCGGGACATTTTTCGCCGGAAGGGACATTTGGGGATGGTCCAGCCGCAGACGGACCTCGCTGCAGAGCATCCCGCATCCCGCAGAGCCCCCCGGAGCCCTGGGAGCCGCAGAACCGGCCGAACCCGGCTCCCCTCGGGGCT
The DNA here is from genome assembly GCF_009819655.1 of Sylvia atricapilla. Classification (NCBI taxonomy): domain Eukaryota; kingdom Metazoa; phylum Chordata; class Aves; order Passeriformes; family Sylviidae; genus Sylvia; species Sylvia atricapilla. Next base: position 18,674,755 of record NC_089152.1, read on the forward strand.
TTTCCGGCTGGAAGGCGAATCCTCCAGGCTGGAATGAGCTGTCACGCTGACTTTACTCTGTCGTTCCCAGCCACCGCCTGCGAATCCTGCGCTGTCTCGTACATCCCAGGCGGGAGCGCTTCCCTTTCCCTGCCCACCCTTCTCATCCCGCCCGCGCTGCCGGCATCCCTCGGGGGCTCCGAGCTCCACCGGGACTAACCCGGCCCGGCAGCCGGGGATGCAGAGAAGCGGCAGAGCGACGATCTGCCATCCTTCACCCCGCCGGGATTTCACCCTCAGCTCCTCCCTTGCTGCATTTTCCCCCGCTCTTTTTCTTTATCTCCTGTTTCCCTGCCGATCCCAGCCGGCTGAAGGGCCCCCTCTCCTGGTGCAAGGCTGGGAGATGTCCATCCCTGCCTCGCTGGCCGTGAATCCATCCTTCCCATCCAGCCACCCTCAAACCATGACCCTTCCAGGGAAAAATTCCAGCCCGGACATCGCGGCAGCTGTGCCCGGAGGATTCCTCTCCGTGTCTCCCCTCTTGGACCAGCCTCCGCCAAATCCCCACGTCATCCTTCCAGCCAGCCCTGGGGATGCTGACGGTCTTGGGGCTTCAGGGGGAGGAAGAAACTCCGATGGCAAAGCATTTCGCAGTTCCTAGGTCAGGTGGACCGGGAACACCTGATCCTGGGCACGATTCCCCACCACGCTGGGTTAGTGCCTGGCTTTTTTCCCCAGCCCCGCGGAGGGAGTCTCCTGGCTCCAGCGGCGCCGTGTTGAGGGTGTTTATGGAATTCTGGTTGCCACTCACCCCAAAAGCGCCGGGTGCTTGCAGGGCAGCGCCGTGAGCGTGCAGGGCCGGGTGGGTGCACCGGGGCGTGCGTGGGTTGGTGACCGCGGGTGCGTTTCTGGCGTACGAGCTGCTTTCAGTTCCTCCCAGAAGGAGCCTGGGAGAGGATGAGCCCCTTCCACACCTCCCCGAGGCCGAAGGAACATTCCAGACCCCGCAGGAAACTCGGGGCTGGCTGCAAAGGGCTGCCCTGAGCCCCGTAAGGCGTCCCTGGATCTTTCCCGCTCGCTGTTGGAGCAAGGATGCGCTCCCTAAAAACGAGCTGGGCTTTGCATCCCGCTCCCGTGGCTGCTGCGAGCTCCCTGGTTCTGCACCCGGCTTTCCCTGTCCCCTGCGGTCCCTTTGTCCTCGTGGAATCAGGGAATGGGTTGGTTGGAAGGTACCCTAAAGGTCACCTATTAATTCTATTAATTCAATTTATTCTGTATTATGATGTCATATCATGTCGTTATATGACATGACATGCTGTTCTGCTCTCTGATACGTTTATGTGATGTCATGCTATATATTATTAGTTAGTTGAGCAATTTTATTGCATCATTGTTATTATTATTAATAATAATACAGATAATAGTATCTTCTAGGACCACAGAATCAGGGAATGGGCCAGGTTGGAAGACCTTAAAGATAAATTTCTATTCTATTCTATTCTATTCTATTCTATTCTATTCTATTCTATTCTATTCTATTCTATTCTTTCATTTCATTTCACTTCATTTCATTGTCATTTGACCATTGTATCATTATTTACTTTAGGCTTTGTAACAATTTTTATTATTTTATTGGCATTTTAGCCTCATTTCAGTACAACTTTGCACCCGTGTGAGCACACACCGGGCAGGAACCGGGGGGGTTGGTCCCGGTGCCCGTGCTGCTCCTGGTGCGGGGCCCGTCCCGTTCCGGGGTAGATCCCGGTGCCGGTGTCTCTCCGGTGCTCGTGCGGGTCCCCTTGCAGCTGCTTGTTCCATTCCCCGTCGCGGCGTGGGTCCGGGTCCCGCTGCTGCTCTCCCGTTTCTGTTCCCGGTGCGGGTCCCGCTGCCGTTCCCATTGGCGGTGCCGGTCCCGTTACCTGTCCCGGTGCCGGTGTCGGTGCCTGTGGGGATGCCGGTACCGGTGCGGGTCCCAGTGCTGCTGCCGCTGCCGTTCCCAGCGCGGGTCCCGTTGGCGGTGCGGGTCCCGCTGTGTCCTCTGTGCCCGCCGTTCCCGCTGGCCCCGCTGTCCGTCCCGCCGTCCCCGCTGTCGGTTCTGCTGCTCCCGCTGTCGGTTCCGCGGCTCTCATTGTCCCGCTTTCCTCGCTGTCCCCGCTGTCTGTCCCCGCTGTCAGTCCCCGCTGTCGATTCCCTCTGTCCCCGCTGTCCCCGCTGTCCATCCCGCTGCTCTCACTGTCCCGCTTTCCTCGCTGTCCCCGGTGTCAGTCCCCGCTGTGTGTCTCCGCTGTCGGTCCCCGCTGTCTGTCCCCGCTGTCAGTCCTCGCTGTCCCCGCTGTCTGTCCCCGCTGTCGGTCCCCGCTGTCGGTCCCCGGTGTCTGTCCCCGGTGCCTGTCCCCGTTGTCAGTGCCCGGTGTCTGTCCCCGTTGTCAGTCCCCGCTGTCGGTCCCCGCTGTCTGTCCCCGCTGTCTATCCCCGCTGTCGGTCCCCGCTGTCTGTCCCCGTTGTCAGTCCCCGCTGTCTGTCCTCGCTGTCGGTCCCCGCTGTCGGTCCCCGCTGTCCCCGCTGTCCCCGTTGTCAGTCCCCGCTGTCAATCCCCGCTGTCCCCGCTGTCTGTCCCCGCTGTCCCCGCTGTCTGTCCCCGCTGTCGGTCCCCGCTGTCCCCGGTCCGTGGCGCTGCCGGCGGTGACCGCCAGGTGGCGCCGCGCTCCTCCCGGTGCCCCCGCCCCGCCGCCGGCGCGGTGCTCGGGGCGCATGCGCGCTGCGCTCGGGGCGCTCCGGTTCCGGGCGCCGCTCCCTCCGTCCCTCCTTCCTTCCCTCCCTCCCCGGCTCCGTCCCTCCGGCCCCGCCGCCCCGGGACCCCCCGCGCCCCGCCCGCCCCGCGCCCCCCGCGCCCTCCCCGCGCCGCGCTGGGCCCCGCCGCGCTCCGGCGGCGGCGGCGGCTCCGGCTTCCCCCGCCCCTTCCGCCCCCCCGCGCCCCCCCGCCGGCCCAGCCGAGCCCGGAGGCCCCGGCGGCGCCGCATGGAGCAGCCGGCGGCGGGCTGAGCCCCTGCCCGGAGGGAGGTGAGTGACGGCGGCGGGGCAGCGGGCGAGCGGGGCGCGGACAATGGGGCGGAGAGCGGCGGGGGGGCTGCGGAGGTCCGGCCCCGCCTGACCCCCGGTGACCCCGCTACGGCCGCCGCCGCGGTCCCCGGGGAGCCGGGACCCGCCTTCCGCATCCCGCGGGGAGGAGCGGAGGGACCCCCCCCGCAGCATCCCTTCGGCGTGCCGGGGGTCCCGCCGGGGGTCCCGCCTCCGCCTGCATCCCCATCCCGTACAAAGGCCCGCGGGAACGGGAGCGTCGGGGACATCACGGGCACCCGGCTCTTCGGCGCCGCATTGTTGGTTTGAATGTTTTAAAATTTGGGGGCTCCTTTTCTCTTTTTTTTTTTTTTTTTTTTAAAATTTTTTTTTTTTTTTTTTTTCGGGCAATAAGGCGGCGGCGGGTTATTTATAGCCGCGGCTGTTGCTCGTTGGTTTAGCGAGAGCGAAAGGGGCTGTGCCGTCGGGCGGAAAAAAAAAAAAAAAAGTCCCCCGAAAAATCAAAACGCGGGGCAAAAAGTCCGGAAAAAAAAAAACAACAAAAAAAAAAGGCACATCGGAGGGGTGATGGGTGGGGAGCGGGAGGAGGAGGAGGATGGCAGCCTTCCTCCCGGCACACGGGGATGTTCCCAGGGGACCACGGCCCCATCCTGGCAAGGCAGGGAGTGTCCGGAGGGGTCCCCGGAGGGATGCGGGAGCTTTTGGGAGCATCCCCATCCTCCCTCGAGGGCCGTCCGCAGGATGGGAGTGATGAAGCCGTGGGATAAGCCCTGCAGAGCCAGGGAGTTTTGGGGTGGCTCTTTGCCCTTTGGCTGCTGCCTCCCCCCAGCTTTTCGGTTTTGAGTGAACGTTTGCCAAAAACACCTTTCCATGCCTCACTCCGCATCCTGTCCCTGTCCTCAGGTGACAGCACCCGAGAAGGGGGTACTGGGGTGATCTGGGATGGAAAATCGCCCTGGTGAGGTTTTTGTAGGGTAAAGGAGAAGCAGGATAACCTCTCTGCAATGGGGGGGCCGGGAGCAGCTTCTCTCCAGGCCTCCTCCTGTCTGTCCCCCAGGTGCCTCCAGCTCTCTGACCAGCAGCATCTTCTTTTTCTCTTCTGAAAGAATTTAAAAATCCCTGAAAAAGAAGCAGCCCCCCTTTCCTTGTCCCCTTTTCTTTGCAGCAGGGCACCCAGCCGGGGCTGGTTTTGGGGGGAGCAGCTCCGAAACGCTGCGAGCTGGCGGGTGAGATGAAGGAGGAACATTTTTCTTTCGATTAGAGTAATCGTGGGTGTTCGTTGTAATAACAGCAGATAAGATCTTTCGGAGGCAGGGAGGATGTTGTCTGCTTTTGGGGTTGCTTTGGGATTTTTTTTTTTTTTTTTTTGCTGTTTTTTGAACTTTAAAGGACTTCATTGGGAGATGGATGCACTGGAGGAGGTGGATGTGGATGGCGCCCACACGCCTGTTCCCGTTGGGATTGAGGCTTCTGTGCCATCAACAACCAAACTTCATTTAACCAGAGTCACCCCGGTGCTGGGCAGGTGCTGCCCCTCCCCTGGCAGGGTTTGAAACTGAAATGCAGCATCTTTCACCCACCTCATCCCATGGTGATGGTGCTCCTCAGGCGGGATTCGCTCTGGGGCTCCCAAATTCCTGTCCCAACCCGCCCGTGCGTCTGGCACAGCTCGATTTTATTTTGATGAATGAGAGGAATGCTGTCCCCAGCTCATTTCCCCGTGCCCTTTGGATTGTCAGAGGTGTTGGCTGTACCTGCCCTGCCCGGCTCCTGGCTGCCAGGCCGACCTTCCTGCGGGGAAATGCGGGAGCAGAGCTGTGGGGATGGACCCGGGGGGATGACATCCATCTCGGGGGCATCTGCACTGAGTGGCTCTGAGGATGCTCCACTGGGGGAAAAAGGGGTTTTAGCAGAGGGTGGGTTCACCTGAGCACATCCTGAGGCCTGATTTGAGGACAGGGAGCTTGCAGAAGGAACAAACCCTCACCTGGCAGGGCTGGAAACAGCCAAACCCAGCACTCTGCTCTGCCCAATCGGCCAGCCTGCTCCCTGGCTAATTTTCTTTTTTTAATTATTATTATTAATTTCTTTCATGTGCTGCCGCACATCCTCCTTGAGGAGAAGAAGGGGCGATGCCTGCCCTTTCCCAGAAGGCCCAGGATTGCTGCTTTTAAGCTGTGGATCCACTCCTCCAGCATCTCCACGTCCTTCTCCCAGCCCAGCATCCCCAGGGATGTGCGGGGCTGGCGGAAGCGGGCGCGGGGCCGGGGCTGGCCCGGTGACGAGTGACAGGAACCGCTGGCTGTCACATGAGGCCTTCAGGGGGGCTGCTCAGCGGCTGCCCCGTGTGGTTTCCTCCTCCTCTTCCTCGGAAATTCTCGGCTTTGAGGCAGAAATTAGGTGACGATGGAGAAGAAAACGAGGCTCAGAGGAGGAAGGTCTGTGTGGGGCTGAGGGACGGCCCCTGGCGTTGTAACAAGCTCCCTCTTTGAAACTGCCAGGCGAATTTATTGTGTGTAATTGTAACAATGCCACAGTCCGGTGCCATGAATATCCACGATCCGGGGAGATAAAAAAGCCTAGGCTGGCTGGAGCGTGTTCTTGGTGGGGTTTGCTCAGGCAGTTTCCTCTTTAGCAGGGAAAAAAAAAAATTCTCTTTAGGAAGGCAGGCTATGAATTTTGTATCCTCGCTGCATTTATCAAATATGAATGCTGGTGACATCCGTGAGCTGAAAGTCCAAACACGCGGCCTTTGGGACTGGGAGGATTCAGCTCCTGCAGGGGCTGGCAAAGGTGGGATGAACCTTTGGGCATCCCTGGCTCTGGGATTTTCCAGTCCTGGGTGAAGCCTCCCTCGTGCTGATTTTTGGATACTGGGAGATGAGGCCTGGCCGGTGGGAAGCGCTGACTCAGGGCTTTGGGCCGGAGGTCTCCTTGAGCAACACCCAGAACCAGCCTGTGCTCAGTGTCCCCATGGGACACTGCATGAGGAACAGGGCTGAAAGCCCCAGGGATGGGAAATTCCCTCCTTAAACCTCCTTTCACTCTTCAGCTAAATGCCTCCATGGCCTGAGAGAGTGGAGTTTGTTCCCTGGTTTCCTGGTGCTGTGTTTCAGACTGGTGGGATCCAGACCCCTGGCTGAAGTTTTTGTTCCGTGCCACGTGTAAATCCAGAATTTTAAGCAGAAATCAGCTTGGAAGGGCAGAGAGTTGGAGCTGGGAATGTTCTGGGGGGCTGTACTCCCAGCTGGTGCACCCCAGCCCAGCATTGCCAGGCTCTGCCCTCCTCTGGATGCTGGCACTCCTGGCAGTGTCCCCAGGTGCCATCAGGTTGGGTTTGGTGGCGTCTTCCCGGGCAGGCTGGGAAAGGAACCCAACACCGCAGTGCTGGAAACCCCTGAGGTCCCCAAACTCTGTCCTCGGGGACCCAAGCCTCGATTTGTCCTCTCTGCTGCCAAAAAGGGAGCGCCGTGTGCCGTGTCCCCGCCGGGGGGAAGGTGAGGAAGGTGCTGGGTGGCAGCGTGACGCCTTTTCCGGAGCGCTGCGGGCACGTGGTGGAAACAGGGCCATGTTCTCACCGTGCTCTTCCTCCCAGCAGCTCTGCCCCTTATCTCCTTCCTCCTCCCGTCCTCAGCCTTGCCCCCCAGTTTCACTTCCTCCTTCCCAAAATACTCCCAGCCGCGGGCGGCCGGGCTCTGGCGGCAGTGACCCCAAGGGATGTGATGACTTCATAAATATTTGGGTGGATTTTGGGGGGTTGCTCTGCCTGTGTCCCCCCTCTGTGCCCCCAGCCCGGCACGACCTCGGTGCCCCAGCCCAAGAAAGCCTGGTTTGATTCCGGGGCCGCTGACTTCATCCCTTGCTGGGGGCTGGAGCGGCGGGAATAAAGCCGGGTTTGTTCCCCTCCCACACACCCATCCCAGAGCACAGCACCCCCGGGCAGCGTGTCCCCCTGGGCTCCTAAAGGAGCTGCACGTTCCAGTGTCCCAGTGGTTTCTTAGCCGGCAGGGAGCGGTTTGCGTTTATTTCTTTTGGATCCCGGGCCTGGGAAGCTCTCAGGGCTGGATGTTTCCACACGTGGGTCACCAGGGAGAGCAGGGCTCTGGCTGTGTAGCCTGGGAGAGGAGTGGGATGGGCCTCCTGGAGGTCATCTCCGTTCCCTTCCCTTCTCTGGGCGCATCCACGCCACGCTGGGTTTTTCCTTGGTGCAGATGCTGCGCTCAAAACTCCATCCTTAAGAAGCTGTATCTGTGCAAATGCCTCCTAATCCGGGTGAGCAGCTCCGTGCTGGTCCCACCCCTGACTGCGGGGACTGAGCAGGCCCAGAGTTCCCACTGCCACCTCCGTGTGGGGACACTGTGGAAGCAGTGCCTCGGGCAGGACCTGTTCTTGGCCAGAGAAGAAGAGATGCTCACCTGGCCTGGGAGCATCCTTCAGGGATGCCCACACCTCTTTCCCACCGTGCCCCGTTCTCAGCCGTCCTTTGCCCCCCGCACAGGTCTCATGGTACCAAGTGACGTGTCCCCCCTGTGAGAGTCGAGCTCCCAGCCTCCTGAGAAGATGTCAGGGATGCAGGTGAGCTCTGGGTGAGGAGAGGTGGGGATGGAGCTGTCCAGGGGTGGCCCCAGCCAGGGATGGAGCCGTCCAGGGGTGGCCCCGGTGCTTGGGAGGAACGTGGGGACGCTCGGTTTAAACAGACCCCATTTGGGTTTGCATTTGCGAGGGGACAGTCCCTGAGGGTCAGGGGGTGCCAGGGGTGGGTGACACAGTCGGGCAGGGCTCTGATGGCATTCCCTGCTCCTGGCCAGGCCGTGTGGCCTTCCGGTACAGAATGTATCGCCAAGTACAACTTCCACGGTACCGCCGAGCAGGACCTGCCCTTCAGCAAAGGAGACGTCCTCACCATCGTCGCTGTCACCAAGGTAAGGTGTCCCCTCCCTGTGGGACGCCGTCCCTGCACCCCGTGACACGTGCCAGTGGCAGCCCGTGGTCCTGCTGGCCCCGCTGGGCGCGAATCGGGCCGTGAGCTCGGTTAATTAACTCACGGCCTCGTTAGTTAAGGTTTCTCCAAAATGCAAGTGCCTCCCGGGATGTGGAGGAGGGATGGGAGAGGAGGAGGGATGGGAGAGGCAGCGGTTCTGGGCTATGCTCCGGGGAAGGAAAAGAGGGGCTGTGGGTCTGGGGGGCTCTGGGACGCCTGACAGGGTGACAGTGAGCCCTGTGGGGCCACCAAGCACTGGAGATCGGTGGTCCCTGCACCGACCCCGATGCCCTGCTCATCCCATCCTTCCTGCAGCCAGCCAGAGCGGCCCAGGGTGCTAGGGGAAGCCCCAGAGGGCTGCTCGGGCGGGATGCAGCCGTGCTCAGAGGCTCGTTGTGACATCCCCACAGGATCCCAACTGGTACAAGGCGAAGAACAAGGTGGGCCGGGAGGGCATCATTCCTGCTAACTACGTCCAGAAGAGGGAAGGGGTCAAAGCTGGCATCAAGCTTAGCCTTATGCCGTGAGTACCCAACCAGGGCTCTGCCAGGGTGGATCCAGGGCTGGAGCAGAGGTGGCCAGAGCCGTGTCCCAGCAGAAGGGACATTCCTCACAGGGCACAGAAGGGGCAGCAGTGTGGATTTGGGTTTGGGTTTGGCTGCTGGAGAGAGCTCTGAGTGTTTTGGGAGCTGCCTGCAGCGCTGGGAAGGTGGTTGATGGTTGGGTTGTGTTTTCAATTGGTTTGTTTTACCCAAGGCTGGGGCTGTAAAGGCTGGTGGGAGGAAGAGGGAAGGTTGGAATGGGATCTCTACAGGAGGGATGGGTTTGATGTTCCTGCCGCAGCCCAGAGCTGCCAGTGACTCCCAGTGTCCAGAGGAACCTCCTGGGAGCGTGCAGAGGGGCTGGATCCCAGCTGGGGTCAGGAGGAGCGGAGCAGGATGCTGTGGAAGGAGCTGTGTCACGGGGCGGGTGTGGGGACAGCGAGGAAGGGCACGGACACACCGTCCCCAGGCAGGCAGGGACAGAAGCTGCTCCACATCCAACCACAGCCCCACAGGGGTGCAGGCAGCACGTGCCCAGCCCTCCTCCCACCCTCCGTGTCCCCTGCAGGTGGTTCCACGGGAAGATCACGCGGGAGCAGGCGGAGCGGCTGCTGTACCCCCCCGAGACGGGGCTGTTCCTGGTGCGGGAGAGCACCAACTACCCCGGGGACTACACCCTGTGCGTCAGCTGCGAGGGCAAGGTGGAGCACTACCGCATCATCTACTCCTCCAGCAAGCTCAGCATCGACGAGGAGGTCTACTTCGAGAACCTCATGCAGCTGGTGGAGGTGAGGCCTCGGCTGGCGTCTCCGTCCGGCCGCTGTGGAGGACATCGGGGACATTCGGGGACATCGGGGCTTGTGGGGCTGCACGTCTGGAGCTTGGGAGGTGGTGGGCGCTCTTCCTTCTCTGCTGGCGCCCCGGGGTGGGGATGTTGGGGACAGAGGGACCAGGAGGAGGAGGGACAAGGATCCGCGGCCTCGTGCTGCCACCTGGTGGGACCTCAGAGCCCGGCACCGCCCGTGCCGGGGCTGTCACCCGCCCCGCGCCGGGGATGTCACCCGCCCCGCGCCGGGGATGTCACCCGCGCCCTGCCGTGTCCCCCCAGCATTACACCACGGACGCAGACGGGCTCTGCACCCGCCTCATCAAACCCAAGCTGATGGAGGGCACGGTGGCAGCGCAGGACGAGTTCTCCCGCAGTGAGTGGCCGTGCCCCCTCCCCGGCCCCTGGGGACACCCCCAGCACCCCCTCACTGCCCCCTTCTCCCCGTGCAGGCGGCTGGGCCCTCAACATGAAGGACCTCAAGTTGCTACAGATCATTGGCAAAGGGGAATTCGGAGGTGAGCCCGCTGTCCCCAGCCCGTGGTGGCCCTGAATGCGGGTGGGGGGCTCCTCTGTGGCCCCCCAGGGTGCTGGTGGGGCCCCAGGAGGCCGGGATGCTTCCTGTGCCCGTCTCTCCTGGCCCGCAGACGTGATGCTGGGGGATTACCGGGGGAACAAAGTCGCCGTGAAGTGCATTAAAAACGACGCCACAGCACAGGCCTTCCTGGCAGAGGCGTCCGTCATGACGTGAGTGTCACCGTCCCTGCGGGGACAGCAGGAGGGAGGGGGCGCCTCTGTCCCTGTGAGCAGGGCTGGGTGGTCCCTGGTGCCCGGGGGAGCCCCTCTTGTCCCCGTAGCCCTGCCTGCCCTGAGCCCTCCTGTGCCACGCAGGCAGCTCCGACACAGCAACCTGGTGCAGCTGCTGGGGGTGATTGTGGAGGAGAAGAGTGGCCTTTACATCGTCACCGAGTACATGGCCAAGGTGAGGCCCCCAGCCCGGCCACCTGCCTTCCTGCTCTGTCCCCTTGTCCCCTCCACGGTCCTGGGGCTTCACCCTGGCACAGCTGGGTCACCCCAGCCTGGGCTGCATCTCGCTGGGGCCACGCTGGTGGCTGGAGATGGTGTGTCCAGTGTCCCATGTCCCCGTTGCTGGCTCCCGGGGGTTTGGCATGCCCAGATCTGCCCCAGGAGGGAGGGACATTGTCCTTGTGTCCTGCCCCTCGTTTGAAGGGACATCACCCTTAGGTCCTGCCCCATCTTAAAGGGACATCATCCCCAAATCCTACCCCATGAGGGAGGGACATCCTCCCTCAGTCCTGCCCCATAAGGGAGGGACATCCTCCCTGGGTCCTGCCCCATAAGGGAGGGACATCCTCCCTGGGTCCTGCCCCATAAGGGAGTGACATCCTCCCTGAGTCTTGTCCCATAAAATATGGACATCCTCCCTGGGTCTTGTCCCATAAGGAAGGGCTATCATCCCCTTGTTCTGCCCCGTGAGGGAGGGGCAGCAGGTGGGCTGCTGACCCCGTGTCCCTCTCCATCCCTGTGTGCAGGGCAGCCTAGTAGACTACCTGCGGTCGCGTGGGCGGTCGGTGCTCGGGGCAGACTGCCTGCTCAAGTTCTCCCTGTAAGTACCAGCCGAGGCCGTGCCCACCGCCCTGACCCTCCCCACCCGTGCTTTGGGGCCGCCCTGCCAACCCCCCTTGTGCTGCCCACCCCACTCCCAGAGATGTCTGTGAAGCCATGGAGTACCTGGAAGCCAACAACTTCGTGCACCGGGACCTGGCGGCGAGGAACGTGCTGGTCTCGGAGGACAACATCGCCAAGGTCAGCGATTTCGGGCTCACCAAGGAAGCCTCCTCCACACAGGACACAGGCAAGCTGCCCGTCAAGTGGACAGCGCCAGAAGCACTTAGAGAAAAGGTGGGTGAGCCTTGGAGTGCGTGCATGTGGTGGGAGCTGCGGGAAGGGGGAATGTTCTGGGCTGCCCCAGACGTGGTGATGGAGTGCTGTGGGGTTTTTATCTTCTTTTCTTCTGTTAGAGATGGGATTAAAGCATGGGACAGTGCTCAGTTTTCTCGTGTTTGGACTCAGTTGTTTATTAATTTTTACCTAAAGTACAGTGACTCTAACTCTCTCCAAGGTCTTTAAAGCATAATTTATACCAATCACGAGATGACACCTATATTATTTTTACTTGTAGCCAAATAACTGATCACCCATGGTCCACAGTGTGGGCTTTTTCACCCAGTTAGAAAATACCACCCAAACCCATGAAGAAGAAGGTGAAAGAAGAACTTAGCCAACACCCTAAGCCCTCCGTCTTGCCCCATATATATTACTATGTACTAAAACCATAAACTGTAACTTTTGCACCCTGTGACGTCACACAATCCTATTCAAACTCCACACCCACAATCCCAGTGCTGTCACTCAATTTTGGAAGCCTTTTCCACGGCCTGGGGTCAAATGTAGTGCTTGCTTGAAGGGTCAGTGCCTTTTAGCAGAGAAAGCCTAAACTCCAGGCTTCTAACAGAGCACCACTTCCCACTGTCTGAGCCCAAAAGCAGCTGCCCTGAGGGTGGGGAAGATCCCCTGTCCCCCATCCCTGCTGGAGCGTGCTCACAGAGCTTCTCTCCCCTCCTTCCCTGCAGAAATTCTCCACCAAGTCGGACGTGTGGAGCTTCGGGATCCTCCTCTGGGAAATCTACTCCTTCGGGCGAGTGCCTTATCCGAGAATTGTAAGTGATGAGCAGCCCCTGGGGGCCAGAGTTCGGGAGGAGCCGAGCCCCTGGTTTTTTGGGGAGCCCCTCCCTGACAGCCCCAATCTCCCCCAGCCCCTGAAGGACGTGGTGCCCCGCGTGGAGAAGGGCTATAAGATGGATGCTCCGGACGGTTGTCCAGCCGTGGTCTACGAGGTGATGAAGAAGTGCTGGACCCTGGACCCCGGCCACCGGCCGTCCTTCCACCAGCTCCGTGAACAGCTAGTGCATATCAAAGAGAAGGAGCTCTACCTGTGAGGGGGGGCTCTGCCACCCCACAGCCGCAGGGGACCCATGCTGGGGGGGGACCAGGGTGTGGGCAGTCCCCCTGCCCCACCACCGCGCCAGGAGGGAGCCCCGGGGGTGTGTGTGCTCCCCCCCCAATTCCCTCGGTTGCTTCCAAAATTCCAAATCTGTCAGTTTTTATTTTCTAGGTTTGGGGTTGGTTTGTTTTTTTTTATTTTTGTTTTGGTCTCCCACGCTATTTTTTTTTTTATTATTTTTGTGGGTGGTTTTTTTTTTGTTGTTCTCAGTTTTGGGGAGCGTTTATTGTTTTTGGGTTTGTTTTGGTTTGGTTTTTTTTTTTGGTTTTTTTGTCGTCGGTTTTTTTTATTATTTCAAGCAAAGCCCAGCTCTGAGCATTGGGCGTTTTACTAAAGTACGAATCTTATTTTATAATGTAATTAAAAGAAGAAAAAAAAAAAAAAAAAAAAAAAAAAAGAAAAAAAAACCACGAGAGAAGAAGGTCGTTAAAAGGAGAATAATAATAAATAAACCAATGAAACGGACAGATGAAAAGGAAAACCCCCAGCGACAGAAGTGATGGTTGACGGGGAGACGCTGGACTCGCCGCCCGGTCGGGAGAGCGCGGCCGCGTCCCCGCCAGACGCTTTTTATTATTTTTTTTTTTGGGTTGTTTTGCTTTAAACTCGTTGCAATGTTTGCATGCTGTCTCCAGAGGCCTTTTTTTCCAGTCCTGTCCAGTGCTTTATTCTCATGTAATGCTACCGACTGTGAGATTAAAAACTGTAATAAAAAAACCATTCCATACGGACGCGGCACACCCCGCCTCGGCCCCCCTCTGTTGCCGGCGGCTCCAGGCACCCCCTGGCAGAGGAGGAACTGGGGCTGGACCCCCTCCATCCCTCCATCTCCTCCCCAAACAGGTTGGGATGAGCAGCACTTGGCTCCATCCTGCCCGTGAGAACAAGGCTGTGACAGGGGTGAAGGTGCCCAGTGATACCGAAGCTCCCCTTTAGGCCAGGCTTTGCTTTCTGATGCTCTGAGCAGGCGAGGGATGCAGTTTGGGGCTGACTCCTGAACGTCCCTGCCTGCCCTGAGTATCTCAGCCCCCTGCAAATGTAAAAAGTGTGAGAATCCTTAGTAGTGTAGAGCTCTGTTAACACAAGCGTCACGTACATCGTGTTATGATTTAGAATCCCAAACGAAGTACCAAAGCCGTTAAATTTTTAGTAACAATTAACAATTGTATCTAACTGTACAATTTCGTTACAATTAATTACAACTAATTTTTGGTTACAATTTTTGGTTACAATTAAGAGAAAAAGATGCGGCGAGACGCGGATGTCCCGGGCCCCCGAGCCCAAAGCTGTCCCCGTGGAATCCCTGGAGGGAGCCGGGTGGAGGTGGCGTCTGGCAGGTTTAGAATAGCTCCTGCTCATCCGCAGGGAATTATTCAGCGTTAAAGGAGGCGCGGAGCACCGGCTCGGCTCTGCCGGCTGCCTGCTTGGCAAACCCCGGGCCGGAGCTCGCCGCCTGCTTTGGACCGCGATTGAGATCCAGATTCCTCTCGGAGCAGGGTTAAAGGGAAAAACGGGAGCGGTGGGACACGGGCACGGCTCAGGGATGTGCGAGATGGAGTGTGCGGAGCGGAGATGTGCTGCTGAGCCCCTTCGCTGAGGCGTCGCCTTGTCGCGATGTCCGAGGGCGACGGGACAGGGCTGAGGGATGTGGGGATGTGCTGTAGCTCCCTAGGGTTTCCTCTCCCCTGGAGTGACCCCCCTCCTCTTGGCCACGTCCCCCCCGTTCCTCCCAGTGCTCCAGCAGCGCCCAGCCGGATAAGCAGCTTTACTTTTTGGGCTTATGAAGATTAAAGTCATTTACAGGCAAAGCCTGCAAGAAACGGCTTTGGGAATGGCGAGAAGTACCCAGAACCTTCACGTGATGGGAGACAGCAGGGAGAGGTCTGCTCCTGTCCCCCACTGTGTCCCCTCCTGGCCCTGGGTTACTGCTGGGGATGGACACCTGCCAGCTGTCAAAAAAAAAGGGGGTCAAAACTCACCCCAAAATTATTTAGATCTTACATTATTTAGATTTTTTTTCCCTCCAACTGGCACTCCACTTCCCATTTTTGAGACTGTCCGTGCTCTCAGGGGTGGTGTTTGGTGCCTCAGTATCCTCCAGGGTATAGTTGAGAGAATTGCTGAAAGAAATTGCATTCTTCACTACAAATCGGGAAATGTAACCCTGCCCAGCCCCTCCTGCCCCCACCGAGCCTCAGTTTCCCCGCACAGAGAGGGTTGCCCCTGCCGCTGTGGGCAGGATCTTTGAGCCTGGAGCTGCTCATCCTGGATCTCTCCAAGTGATTTGTCCCGAGCGATTTTGGGGCTCTCTCCATGAGCAGCAGCATGGGCAGAGGGGCCAGGCTGAGTGACGCCCCAGGGCTCCGGAGTGCTGGCTCACATCGTGTCCCCTTCTTCCTCCTCCTCCTCCTCCTCTTCCCCTGGGCTACGAGACGGGCACCGGGCCCAGTTGTGTCAGCTCCCATCCTGCCTCAAATTCCCGGCGTGAATCATCCGCAGCAGCGGCGGCGGGCAGGGCAAACCACGGCACAGTTATTCCCATGGCACACAGGGACCTCTCCCCGCCGTGCCAGGAGGGAACAGGGACACGGCGCTTAAAAAAAGCTCTGGAAAAACCAGCTCTGGGTTCCGGCAGCTCCACTGCGTCTCCTCTCCCCCCCGCTCAGCAGGCGGAGGTGGGATCCCAGCTGGATCAGGACAGGGCTGCGGAGAGCTGGGCTTTGGTGCGTGGCACCTGCCCGTCTCCAAAGTCACATATCCTTGGCTTTTCCATCCCTGCCCATCTCCTGCGCCCCGCACGGAACTCCTGAGCCAAATTATCCCTTCCAGCAGCAGCCCTGGCTCTCCCTGCTCCCTGCAGAGCCTCTCTCTTCCCCTTTAGGGCTCCTTCTACAAGCTTTGTGTCCCCGCACCCTTTTCTGCCTTCTCGTTCCCCGCCGAGCTGCAGAGAGCCTTCTTCACCCTAAACACCCAAAAATCCCCGTCTCCCTTCAAAGCATCCCAATTCCAGCTGCAGCAGCTGCTCACTTCTCATTTCCCCGGCTGGCAAAGCCTCCATCCCAAGAGGAGGGAGTGCAACGAGCCCACCACAAGCCGCTCGGTTCTCTCAGTGCTGCTTGGGGCTAATTACCAGCGCTAATTACGGCCCTTCTGCTCCATCCTCGGAGCGCGGGCTTCCCAACCGCTGGCATCCCATCCCTCGGCCGCATCTGCGCGCTGCCGGCGCCTCCTCCTCCCCCTTCACGATCGACTTTATCACAAGGACTATTTTTAGCGCGATGTACAAAGCCATTCCCATCACCGTTCCGTGGCGTTCACCTCTCCTCTCTCTCTCTCTCTATTTTTTTTTTTTTTTTTTTGTGCTTATATTTTTTCCTCCTGAGCACTCCAGGAAATGCAGGCCAGGCTGGGAATATCCCCCGTGGGAATGCTGCGTGTGTGCGGCCGTGTGTGTGTCGGGGCCGGCGTGTGCCTTTGCTCGGGGCTCGCTCTCCACCAGCGGCACGGAGCAGCACATGCTCTCCCCATGTGCCTGTTTACATGCTCTGTATGTCTGTCCGGCCGCATTTGTGTCACGGCTCGGGTGCAGACACCGCCGTGGGAGCCCCCCCGCCGCCCCCGGCACCTCCCTCCTCTTCCTCACCTCACACAGCACCCCTCCTCCCAGCGGGAAGCGCAGCCGCCCGGCTCTCTGCTGCGAGCTGCTTGTCCTCCTCTTCTGCCAAAGCACCCACCGGCACCCCAAAACCTCTGGGACAGGGGCTGTGTGTCCCGTGTGACAGGACCATTCCCACCCCAAAACCCCTCTGTGCCCTGGGACAGGGGCTGTGTGTCCCGTGTGACAGGACCATTCCCACCCCAAAACCTCTGTGTGTCCCGTGTGACAGAACCATTCCTACCCCAAAACCTCTGTGTGTCCCGTGTGACAGAACCATTCCTACCCCAAAACCCCATCCCTTGAGATGGACATTCTGGATCACAGGACCATTCCCACCCCAAAACCTCTGTGTGTCCCGTGTGACAGAACCATTCCTACCCCAAAACCCCATCCCTTGAGATGGACATTCTGGATCACAGGACCATTCCCACCCCAAAACCTCTGTGTGTCCCGTGTGACAGGACCATTCCCACCCCAAAACCTCTGTGTGTCCCGTGTGACAGAACCATTCCCACCCCAAAACTCCATCCCTCGGGATGGACATTCTGGATCACAGGACCATTCCCACCCCAAAACCCCTCTGTGCCCCGGGACAGGGGCTGTGTGTCCCGTGTGACAGGACCATTCCCACCCCAAAACCCCATCCCTCAGGATGGACGTTCTGGATGACAGGACCATTCCCACCCCAAGCCCTCATCCCTCAGGATGGACGTTCTGGATGACAGCACCAATTCCGCCCCAAAACCCCATCCCTTGGGACGGAGGTTCTGTGTCCTGTGTGACCATTCTCACCCCAAAACTCCCACCCCTGAGCTGGACGTTCTGGATGACAGGACCATTCCCACCCCAAACCTCCCAAACCCCAGCAATGGTGAGTCTGGGCAGCGCTGTGCTCAGTGACACAAAGGTGGGAGCAGGGAATTCTGAGGGAATTGGGGGGACACCCCAGCAGCATCCCCGCTCCTGGCTTCCCTTCCCGGGGGCACTCAGGGACTGCCAGGGGCGCTGCCAGGGCACCTCAAGGCGAGGAGGGTGCACTGGAATTCTTTCCTCCTGTGGAGATGGTGTCAGATTTTGGGAACTTAGAGGCTTGGTTCTGTAGGAGTGGGGAGGCTTTCCATGGAAATGCCTCCATAGGTCAGGGCTCATTTGGGGTTCATTCCCATAACAAGCTGCGCTGCAGTCCATCTTCCTCAGCCAAGGCAAATTCCAGCTTTGTGGAGTTCTCTTCGAGTAAATGCTAGAAATAATTTCATTCGGTCATTTACCACACGCTTATCCTAAAGTTTCTTTATTCCCGCTGTTGTGACATGGCAACACTTCGATCCCAGTAAAGGATCTCCCAGTAGGGACCCCACGGAAGGGTTTTCCTCAAGACCTTCAGGACATTTTCCCTCAAACTCCTGGGAGCCGAAGCTCCATCGCAGCAGAGGGACTCTCTGGATAGATGTCACCGTGCCTTATCCCCATGGCCGAGGGCACGGCAGTGTCCCTGTCCCCATCCCACTGCTCATCCCCGTCGGCAGGTGGGAAGAGGGGAGGTGACTCTGCCGCTGCCGCCGGGGTCAGAGCCGAGCGCGGCGCTTCCCGAGGTGGCGGTGCCGGTCCCCATCACCAGAAATGACAATCAGCTGCCAAGTGCCGCCGTGACTTCCCCCGGCAGCAGCAGCAGCAGAGGGCTCGCCTCGGGAACGCCTCTCATTTCCCGCCCGTCGCGGCTCCGGAGCGCACACACGCCGCTTGCCAGCATTGCCTCACCTATCCGAGGTCTCCGAAGGTTTAAACGTTCGTGTTCCCTGGATTTCAGGCTGACAGGGATGAGGCCTTCTGACGGCCTTATTGCCATGACCCTGCAGCTCGAGGAGCCTTCCCCTCCCCTCTGCAACCCACGGGATCGCTCCGGGAGCGGCCGCTCCAGGGCCCTTCGGGGATCTCTGGAGCATCTCCCGAACCCCGGGCTGTGGTAACTGTGCCTTTGGAGGCAGTTACCTGGAAAGAAGAGCTGGAACGATCCCTCTCAGCATGGCAGAGGGAGCTGCTTGCTTCCAATTTAAATCAGGTGTCAACGCTGAGAGAGGATCCTCTTAACTTCCACCGTCTTGTCTGAGGCTGCGACGGGGGGACGTCTCATCTCCCTGCCGTCTAATCCGGGGAGATGTGTGATATAGCATAAGCTAATATAATAGGTCATGCAAGGATTTACATCTCATTACGGCAGGTTAGAGTCCTGGCAGGAAGGATGACTCATCCTCACTTGAATATATTTCAGGGATGAGGAGCGGTTCAGCTGCCCAAGGAAAAGCAAATGGGGAAGTCAACCACCTCCCAAGAATCATTTCCCAGCTCGCTGCACCCTCTGCTTGCCCCCAGCTCTGCCTCCAGGTGGGACAGCGGCCTCTCCAGTAAAAGCCGAGGGCATGGGAGAGCTGCAAAACCTCTCCGGGGGCCCTTTCCTTTGCCTTTTGCTCCGTCCCTGTAAAACTGCAAGAGGCGGCAGGGCCCGATCTGGTGAGCGAGCATCCCTGCCACGAGGGACGGGATCCCAGGCGCTGCCGGGAACATCGGGCTTCTTTTCACCTAGTTGCCTTGGCCAAGTGTTTCTGCTCGTCAGGAGCTGTTTGCTTTAGTTCCTCAGACAGGGAGGCTCCGTGGGAGCTGACCCATCTAACCCAAGCTGGAAAAAATCGGTCCTGACTTCCAGTCTCTCTTTGTTAATGGATGCTCGCAGCGAAATTTGGAGTGAGCGAAGCTCCCAGGACCTGCCACATCCGAAATCTGCGCTGGGCCCACGCGAGGCTCGGGCCAAGGACACAACCAGGGGCTCTGCTCCTTCTCCCCGTCCCTCTTTTCAGCCAGACGGACAGCCGGGACGTGACCACGCTTTTGGCAGCGGGACATCTGCGGAGCGCCCGGGGCTCCCAGCCTGTTCCTCAGCAGGCTGTGGCAGCTCATTGCGGGTTAAAATTAATTTTCCATGGGTTTTCCATGGGAGAGCGCTTAGGAGGGGGGCCTGCAGATGGGTGTGAAAAGCAAAAATCACCACTTCAAAAAGCTGTTGAGGCTCCTGAGCTGCCAGCTCGGGGTGAGCAGCAGGCGCAGGGGCACCTGCGTGCTGGGGGATGCTCCGGGTGACGCTGGAGTGGTGCCAAACGGAGGCGCCTGGGAGGGACCTCCCCCGTCCCGGCGGCAGTTTGCACGTTTGGATGGACTCAAGGCAACTGCTGGCATCAATCAGGGAGCTCTGCTCGGCCAGGAGAGCCTTCACCAGGACAAATCGCCTGTTGTCACCTCTGAGAGCGTGTTCCAATCCCTAAGAGCAGCGGTCACTGCCAAGCTGCTGACCAGATTATTATCCTAGAAAAAAAATAATAAATAAAAAGCGTTATTTTTAAATCTGTTTTCCTTTTAAGATATAATTTTACCTTGGACGGGGGAGGGGGGATGGGACGAGCTGGGCCGATTCCCCCTCCCTCTGTCACTTTGTTCTGTCGCTTCCCAGCTGTTCCATCATTTTAATCTGCAGAGATTGTCTTTATATTTCGGAAATGAAATGATTTCCCGCAAGCCGGGATTGGGGTTGGGATCCGCGCTCCTTTTTCATGAGCAGGGAAGAAAAAAGGGAGAAATGTCTGTTAAAGCCAGGCTGGCCATCTGGAAGGGAGGTGCATTGCTGATGCCATTAATTGCTCACTCCCCAAGGCCTGGAATGCGGCTGCAGTCAAAGGGAAGAGCAGGAGTGGGAGTGGGGCTGGAGAGAGCGAGGGAATGATGCAACACAATCAATGCCTGCTCCGACCTCCGGATTTAGGCGATCAACCAACGCTTTCGTGCCTGTGTTCTGGGGGCTGAGAACAGCTTTAGTATTAATTATTATCGTGAAATCTTGGAATCACGGAACACCAGAATGGCTGGAGTCAGAAGGGACCTTAAAGCTCTTCCAAGCTCCAACCCCCTGTCATAGGCAGGGACACCCTCCACTGTCCCAGATTGCTCCAAGCCCCGTCCAACCTGGCCTTGGACACTTCTAGAGGTGGGAATACTTCCTGGGATAGCATTAATAGGATAAAGGGGAGGGAACTTCTGGGCACCAGCCCTTGGACGGATGAGCAAACAACAGTTGCTGCTGGTGCTGGCACATATGGCTTGTTCCGAGTGTCAAGCCCGGCTTTTCCTCCTGCCAGACCCGAAGGACGCGGAACAGAGTGGTTGAAGGGGCACTGGGGCGGGTTTGCTCCTCGGTGGGATGAAGCAGCCGGCAGTCACGGAGGGAAGAGTGTCCGGGGGGCTCCCCGCAGCCCCCACCATGGCTCCATCCAGCCCGCTGTCCTCGGGGAGCTCTGGGGGCTCCTTCTGCTTCCCGCGGGGGTGGCATCACTCGCGGTGGTCCGGGGCGGGTCGGGACGGCGGCGGCTCCGCCCGGGGGAGGGCGGCGGGGCCGGGGGAGGCGGTGACGCCGCCGCCGTGCGGGGACACACACACGGGAGCTGTGCGAGCCCCGGTGCTGCAGCGCTCCGCTCCGCTGCCGGCCGGGAGCGCTCCGCCATGGGCCGGGCGGCGCGGCCCCGCTGACCCCGCACAGCCCGTACTCCGGCATCCCTGGAGCTCCGGACTTCGCTGTCCCAGGAACTCATCTCCTGGGAACTCCATCTCTCAGTACTCCGGCAGCCCGGGAACTCCGAACTGCACCGGCTCGGCAACTCCGCTGCGCTGACCGCTGGTGCCGGCTCCTCGGGAATTCGGTATTCTGTCATCCCGGGAATGCATCTCCTCTGAGCCCCTCTCCCCCGTGACCCCGTGCCCCAGCTCCCCGGGAACCCATCACCCCGTCCCTGCCCGGTACTCTGGCCCCCCGGGAACTCAGCTCTCGTTATCCCGGGAATTCATCCCCGCCGAGCCCCTCTCCTCCGTGACCCCTCACCGCAGCTCCCCGGGGACCCAGCTCTGCTGACCCCCGCTTCTCATCGCTCCGTATCCCGCCTCCCGGGAGATTCAGCTCTGCTGATCCTGGCTCCTCAGGGATTCGGTACTCCGGGAGCTTGGCTCTGCTCATCCCGCATCCTCCACAACCCCGAATATCCCGGCTCCCCGCGAACTCCGCTCCGCTGACCGCGACTCCTCCCCGGGAACTCATCTGCCCTGTCCCCACCTCCCCTGTCCCCTCCCCGGGAGCCCAGCTCCGCTCATCCCGGCTCTCCCACCGCCCGGTGTCCCGGCTCCCCGGGCACTCCCGCTGCCCGGCAGCTCATCTCCGCTGCCCCCGGCCGCTCCATAACCAGGCACTCCGGCTCTCCAGCACTCCCCATCGCCAGCATCCCGGTGATTCCCTACCCCCGGCACGCCAGCACTGACCATTCCTGGGCTCCCTGGCATTCCAGCTCACCCTTAGCCCCGTTCCTCGGGGTCTCCCCACCTTGCCCCGGTGCCCGCGGCTGTCCCCGCTGCAGACCCGCGCTGTCCCCCGGCCCCCCGGCCCCCCGAAGGCGCTGCCATGGCGTTCATGGTGAAGAGCATGGTGGGGGGACAGCTGAAGAACCTCACGGGCGGCCTGGGCGGCGAGGAGAAGAGCGAGGGCGAGAAGTCTCCGGCCGAGGCGCAGGGCATGACCCGCGAGGAGTATGAGGAATATCAGCGGCAGCTGGTGGAGGAGAAGTGAGTGCCAGCGGCACCGGGCACAACCCGGAGCCCCGGGCTCCCTGCGGGCACGGGGGGCTCCCGCTGCGGTGCCCTGGGTGGGAGATGGGGGGAGCCAGCGCTGGGGACAGCAGCGCCGTGAGGGGGGTTTAATGAGCCCCCTTAATCCCTTAATCCGCTTCCTCGCCCGGGAGATGGGATTGTTTTCTCCTTCCAGGCTGCTCTGGGAGGGAGGAAATTGTGGGAAACCGGGACTTTTCAGAGAAAATGGGGGATGCTGAGGCTGGGGGGAAGAACAAACCCGGGGATGGGGGGCACGGGCTGTTGGTAAGTGCCCCGTGTGCTTCGCAGGATGGAGAGAGATGCCCAGTTTGCCCAGCGCAAGGCGGAGAGAGCCACGGTCAGGTCTCACTTCCGAGACAAGTACAGGCTGCCCAAGGTATGGGGAAAGGGGGGCATAGGGGGAGCCAAGCTCCGGATGGAGCCCTGGAGCGAGGGGAAGGGACAAGGACTCCCTTGGCCGGCTGGGATTTGAGCCTCAAAGCCAAATTTCAAATAAATTCCCCTCAAAACCATCCTTCTCCCCAAACTTTGGCTCCTTTCCTTCCCCCCGAGCACCACAGATCACCAGCCCGAGACAGTGAGGACTCCCAGCCTTGCTTGATCCCCCTCTTTCTTCCTTTGCCCCCTAAATCCAGCTGGGTGGGGGAAAACCACCTTCACCCCAGACTCCCCGGAGCCGGGAAGGGAGCCAGGGTTGCACCTTCCTGCCTGGATTAGCCAGCTCCTCTCCCCGGATTATTTGGCCAACGTCTCCCACCGAAACTCCAGTTTTGGAATTTCCGCACGACGAGCCATTCACTAAAAACAATTTAATCAAGGGATAATTCAGCCTTTCTTGGAATTGTCACAAGCTCTTCTCCCTCCAAAGCCACCCTTTATTCAGGAAGAGTCGCTCAGTGGTGAATACTCCAAATTGGAGCCGGGCTAATATTAGTTCCGAAGGGTCGGCTAAGCCAAGTGAGATTGTTCTGATTGTTTGGAGTTGTTCAGCCAGCCCGGATTCGCCCTCTCCCCCCACCTCTGCTTCCCACCCCCCTTTATATCCAGGAAATAAACAGCTGGAGAGTTTCTTTCACCCCCTGCCAAAAGCCAGAAAAGGCAGAGAAAGAAAGAGATGGAGATTTTTTTTTTTATTCCCCAGGGGAAACTGGGATTTGTTTGGATCTGGCCCCACCATCCTTTCGCTGCCTTCTCGTGCTTGAGAATGTCCCTTCTCATCTTTTGACAAGTTTCTTCTGCTCATTACTGATCCCGCTTGGCAGCCGGGCTGCCTCATCCCGAGCCTCCCGGTGGCTGCCGGCACAGAGCTGATCCCGACCGCCGCTGGGAGCAGTCGTTAAGCATAAGCGTAGCTTAATTAGGTGCCTCACCCCCCGCAAGGCGAGCTGGAAACCAGTTTGCACTGGTGCAGAGCGTGGGCTCCATCTGGGCTCTCGCTGAGCCTGGATCCACATCCCACGGTCACCCGCAGGGAGCTCCCCGCGCGGAGTGCGGACAGAGCCCCAAGCCCCTCCTGGGATGCTTCCAGAGCCCCCTTCCCGCTGTGCCATCCCCATCCTGACCCTGTCCCGGCCCCTTCCAGAACGAGACGGATGACAACCAGATCCAGCTGGTGGGAGGTGACGTGGAGCTGCCCAAGGAGCTGGCCAAGATGATCGAGCAGGACAACGAGGAGGAGGAGGAGAAGAACTCGGTTATCGGCCAGCTCAGCAACATCCAGAACCTGGACCTTGATTCCTTGAAGGACAAAGCTTCGGCCACGCTAGAGGACCTGAAGCAATCGGCGGAGAAATGCTCCCTGATGTGATGGGGCTGAGCAGGGAGGGGACGCAGCGCAGGGTCTGGCGGGGGCTGCTGCCTGCAGCGGGGTCCCCAGCGACATTGTCACCCTTGCCGTGTGTCACTCGGGTCCTCCTGAGCCGTGTGACCCCTCGAGCCCCTGACCCAGATGTCCCTGATGTGTGGTTTCCGTTCCGTTCTCCGGGCTGAGGTTAGAGCCGAGAGCCAGCATGTCCCCCCGTCCCCCTCCCGAGCCCGGGCAGGGGTCGTCCGCCGCCAGAGCCCAGGAGGTTGCAGGGAAGGAGAGTGACCTCGGGGTGGTATTGACCTTGGAGCGATGGCTCTGCCTCCACCTTTCCAACTCAGCCTCCTAGAAACGACCGGGAAGGCTCCGATTTGCCTCGCAAGGACGAGGCAGGGTGTGGAACACCCCCCTCCCTGCGTCCCGTAGCCATCACCCGAGAACCGACATCCCATCCCTGCCAGGAACACCAACCCCCGCGCCCTTGAGGCCCCTGTGAAGGAGGCAGCCGGGAAGGACCTGCCATACGATCCCGCTCATCCCTGTGGGAAAGGGGGGTGCTGAAGCCCGAATTGACACCAGAGAGGAACAAAAGCCCTCCCCGGTGCTGAGCTGAGCCCGCAGCAGCCCTTCCCCGGAGCACTGGTGTCCCTCTCCTGGGATGGGATCCTGTCTTTGTTCCTTCCAGGAGAAGAACAAAGCGACGAGGGAATATCTCCCCCGTGCTCCCGCCCGTCGTGCTGTCGTTGTGCTGTGCTCGGTTGAGTGTCCCTCACCTCCTGTGCTGTCCCCGTGCCATGGTACTGTTATAACCGGTGGAATAAATACCAGGAGATGTCTATGCATTTCTTTTTCTCCCTGGGCTCTGTTTTCCTGGCCAAATTTTTTCCTGTTTTCCTGGGTTTGGGATGCCCCTTCCCGAGGCAGGGACAGGAGCTCCAAGGAGACCTCCGTGGCAGCAGAATCCCAAATATTCCCAACTCTCCTGGTTGCACTCGCGTTTGAGACCAAAGCTGCTACGAGCAGCTCGTCGGCAGCAGTGGGGTTTAAAAGCAAACAAAATTCCCGTTTTCCTGCAGATTTTTGGCAATTTGAATACAAACCCTTCGGGATTCTCAGTCTCACAGGCGCTGCAGGATGTCCAGCGCACTGCTCCAAGCAAGGACACTCTCTGCAGGGATGAGCCCGCGCTAGTGCAGGTGTGATCCCGGCCCTGGCAGCATCCTGGCGGGCAGGAGCCTCCTGTGGTGAGGCTTCCTGGAAAAGACTTGGCACGGGCTGGGAATTTATCGCTCCAAATCCCGTGGGAGCTGATTAACTGCAGTTTGGTTTTGCTGGGGAGGATGGGTCATCCAGGAAAAGGCAGGAGAGGGTGCTGGGAAACGGATCTTGTTGTTATTATTGCTATCGTTTATTAGTATTAGTTTAGTATTAATATTACTATTGATGCTGGATCAAGCCGTGGCTGGGGCTGCTATGCCAAGGGATTCCTTTTCTGCCCTCAGCCCCCTGATAATCCTGTGCCAGGGCCAGATAGTTCTGGGAAATTCCTGATGTCCATCCCGGAGAGGACAGACAGACAGACAGAGGCAGTTCAGGCAGGGACACACATCTTCACGGCCCTGCAGCCCCTGGGGCCAGGGACATCTGCTGCCATCAGATCCTCTACCCAGCCCCACACAGCCGGGCAGAAACCGAGAGGGGAGATTGGCAGGAGCAGCTTTAGCTCTGGAAGGAGATCATACCTGATGAGGATCAGCCCGAGCTGATCTAATCCCCCCCCAGGAAAGGGATAGCAGGGAGCAGGCACATCCCGAGCCGAGCCCTTGGTGTTTAAATCCCAAGCCCACGGCGTGGCGAGATCAACACTGATCCCGCAGGAGAGCGGGATCCCAGCCGCAGCGGGAGCCGGGGGATGTGGCGGGGAAGCATCCCCTCGGTTCATCCCCCTACAGCCCGGCAGGATCCTGTCCCGCACCTTTCCCTCGGCCCCCTTTGCCCTGCCCGACCCCTGCGCTGTGCTCGGCGCTCTCCCGGCCCACGTGCCGCCACGCAAAGGCCGCGTGAAGCTCAGCGGGTTTATTTTAGGAGGCTCCATGACCCCCGGGCATGTGAAAAGGCAGGCAGCCCCCGCTCCCCCCGCACGGCTCCCGAGACGTGTTAAGCCTCAGCAAAGCGTTCCCGGCAAAGAGAAGCATCGGCGACTCCGAGGATGCTCCTCCGAGGGCTGCAGCCCTGCTCCCTGCGCTGGGGGGCCGCCTGGAGCGGGGAGGAGAGGCTGGGATGGAGGGATGAGGGGCTGGGATGGAGGGATGAGGGGCTGGGATGGGGGAGGAGAGGTCGGGATGGAGGGATGAGAGGTTGGGATGGAGGGATGAGAGGCTGGGATGGAGGGATGAGAGGTCAGGATGGAGGGATGAGAGGCTGGGATGGAGGGATGAGAGGCTGGGATGTAGGGATGAGAGGTCAGGATGGGGGAGGCGAGGTCAGGATGGGGGAGGAGATGATGGGAGGGAAGGAGGAGAGGATGGGATGGAGGGATGAGAGATCGGGATGGAGGGATGAGAGGTCAGGATGAGGGATGAGAGGTCAGGATGCGGGAGGAGAGGCTGGGATGGGGGCAGCAGGGGTAGACAACCCCCTCCTGTGTTTTCCCTGCCCACCACGGGATACATCCCAGTTTCCAGCCATTCCTGCTGCCATGTCCTGAGCATTCCCACAGCCTCCAAGCCATACGACTGCTCCGGGCATCAACACACAGACTGAAAATCTTAAAGTGAAGAATAAGTGTGGACTAAAGCAGAAATTTTTTTTTTCTCTCTCTCTTTTACAGGCTTTATATGATTTCCTCACCTATGGGACTGGGATGGGGATGGGTTTGCCCAAGCAAGCCCTTGCTGGCTGCTGGAAGATGTTTGCAGTAAGGAATTTTGTCAATAAAATAAAATGAATTTTATTGATAAAATAACACAAATTTCATTGACAAAATTCTTGCCCTCCTGCACCACCTCTATTCCTCAGCCAGCAGCAGGATCTTCTTCCTTCCCAGTGGTGAGTGAGTGGTTTCCCCAATGGAGAAAGCATTAAATGAGCAATTGTTAAAGCGCTGAAACAAATGAGCTGCCATGGAAGGCTGGGGAATTTCCCTTCTCCTTTTTGCAGGCAATTAAACCTCCCTGCCAGCCGCCAGGGGAAGGCACGGCCCATCCATCCACCCACTGCTGGTCCAACAATCGGGATTAATCCGATTAAAGAGCCCTGGGAAAGCCCAAGGTTGGCTCCACACACTGACCCGGCTCTCCCCAACCTATCACGGGTCTGACCTCACGTCAACCCACGCGCTGGCACCATGAGGGTGACAACACAGCTGCCACTCCCACACCTCTCTGGGTGACAATTCGGCCCCAAGAGCCACCCTGTGAGGGTTGGAAGAGCCCTTTGGAAGGGCTGGGTAATGGCATAGATGGGACTGGAGCGGAGCAGCTCCTCCCTGTGAAGCCAAGTGACAGAGGCCACCGCTCGCTCCGTTCCACCTTCCCTCGGTGACATTTGGGCAGCACTCCACCAAAAACCCCGGTGCAGGAGCCACTCACATCCACCTTGACATGAAGCTGGGCTCCATCAGCCCCAGGGGAGCATCCAGAGCCTGGTCCTGCTTTCCTGGGCTGGGGATGTGCCGCGCTGGCGGCCGAGCGTGAAGGCAGATGTGATTATCCGCGCCGGCTGCCGCAGCCAGCCGCTGCAGCCGCCACAGGCCGGGGGAGGACACGGGCTTGGAAAGCACTTTAAAGCCTCGGGATATAATCTCTGCTCTGAATAATAATGATAAGAATAAAAAGATATAAAAGGGCCTTACTGGCATCCGCCTGGGAAGCTGTGCGCCGGTTTGAGCACGGAGCAGCCGGCACCGGGGCAGGAGCTGGGGGGAGGATGTCATGGCTCAGAATATCCATGGGACAGCCCAAAAATCCTCCTGGTGTTTGCTGCAGCCTTTCTGCCTTCCCCCACGGCCCAGCCCGGCCTTTCCTCACCCGCCACAAAAATCTATTGGAGAAAACAGGATTTTACGTAACGGCTCGTGTTGTTCTGCTCCGTGTTTTCCACACGCGGAAAAAAATAAAAAGATGGGAAGTGAAAACAAGGTCAAACCTTGCTTTGGCTGCCTCGTGTCCCCGGGGAGCACAGGAAGGGAGAGCACTGCTGGAGCAGAGGAGGGCACACCCCAGCTCTGCTCCTGGGGGAACAGGGATGAGATCCCCAGCCCTTGTCAATGGCTCCAGGACCCCAGGCTGGCTCTGGGTCCTGGGTTGGCCTGGGGACCCCTCTTAGGCTTAAATCACAAACCCGAGAGCAGAGGAGGTGGAGAAATCAAAATTAAAGTTTATTAAAGACAATAAATTACATTCCCTTGAGATACAGTAGATTTTGAGACAAGTACCTTGTTTTGCAGGACAGGCAACCTCAGCACCCCATCCCAGTGACTCCTGGGAACGTGGTTTGGGTGTTTGGGGCTGTCAGGGCCCTGAGGAGTGGAGCAGGGCGGGCAGGATGCTGAGAGTGTCTCCCTGAAGGTGACTGATTGCTGCTCGTCCCCGACTCAGTCCCTGCTGAGCCCTGCTCACGGTCACGACACGGATGACACAGCCAGTGCCTGTCACACTCCAGGTTTAGGAAGGAAAAGCCTCATTCCCAGTGCTCCAGCAGTGAGAGGCAGGGAGGTATGGCTGGGCTGGGACAGTGCAGTGGGTGCTGCAGGCTGGACGAGCAGCAGTGGATGCAGAGGTAGATGCTGGGCGAGGAAGGCACAGCAGAGCATCCCTGCCCACCCTCAGCTCCCGGCCGGATTTGTGAACCGTGGCTCGCCCAGAATTTGGGAGGTGGAACAACCACCCAGCCAAAAAAGCAGGGGGGATGTCCTGCCAGAGCCCAGTGCCAGGATAAAAATACCCTTCCCGTGGCAGCCAGTGGAGGGAATTAGAGTGGAATAACCCGCCCGCTGTGGCAGGGAAGGCTGCAGCAGCAGACGGTCCAGGCAGGGCTGGCAGGGAAATAAGCCAGCGCCTGGGAGAGGGGCAGATGTCCCCGCAGGTCCCCCAGGGCTGGGAGCCCGAGGGTGACCCCCCCAGGTGCCACCCTGCTCGGAGGGGACAGAAACCTCGTCTCGGCGTCTCCTGGCAGGGCGGTGAGCAGCGTCCCGCTGGGCAGCTCCCGGGAGTCACTGCAAGGTACAGGCTGTGCCGGGGCACACCGGGACTCAGCGGGCTCCACCCCTCCAGGCAGGCTCCCGGTGCCGGGGGAGCCGGGGCTGTGCGGGATTGGGATCAGCCGCGGGCACGGATATCTGCGTGTCTGTGGCAGCTGGAGGAATATTCCCCAAGTGCCCTCGGAAAAGCGCGACTCACCGCTCCGGACGGACTCCGCCAGCGCCTCTTTGCCCATGGATTGTGCCTCCCGCATCTGCCAAGGCAGAGGAGGCTGCTTTTCCAGCCTTTATCCCCCCACAGCATGCTCCAGCATGCTCACTCATCATACCTTGATTTGATCCTTGAGGTACTCGGCTCGGGCCATCAGGGTCTGGATCTGGTGGGGAGAGAGAGAGGACACGGTCCCTCTGGAGCCAGGCCACCGGGGACAGCCGGGTATCCCAGGGCTGGCACTCACCTCTGCATGGAGCAGCTCCCGCCGCCGCCCCGCCGGCTCCGCTGCGGGGGAAATGTGCCATGGGATGAAGGATGGCAGCAAGACCCATCCCTGCCCCAAAACCCCGGCCACAGTCCCAACTCACCAGCCAGGAGCAGCAGCAGCTCCCCCAAGCTCTGCTGGTACAGCTCGAGGGCATCGCTGTCATCCCTGCCTTCCTCCTCCTGCAAGAGGTCCCCAGGACTGGCTGTGGCTGGGGAGCTCCAGCAGCCCCCTCCCCACCAGGTCTGGTGGTCCCTTGGGGTCCCTCGGGGGGTGAGGGGACCCCCAAGGCCACCCCTCACCTTGGCGATGGCAGCCGAAGCCACTTCCAGCGCGGCGCAGAGCCGAGGCTTGTCCTTGGCCATCTCTGGAAGGGGACATGGTTACAGGGACTGCCCAAAACCTTCACTCTTCAGCCCAAAACCTCACCACTGCCCCCTGCCAGCTCCAACACGGGGGGGGGGGATGCTCAGAAATCACTACCTTTAAGGAGCTCCCTGGCCGGGTTTCCTTTCTCCAGGAGGTTCTTGTTGCTGGAGGTGACCAACACCTTCAGCTCCTCTGCTCGGGAGATGTACTGCCTCACCTGTGGGCATTTTGGGGGTGAGGAGACCCCCGATATGGGGTGCAGAGGATGGGGGAGCTGCCCCCACCCCCCAGGGGTTTGCTCACCTTGGCCCGGATGGCTTCTTTGCGCCGAGCATCAGTTTCATCTGAGGGGGAGAACGACAGACACAGGGCTGAGTGGGCTGGAAACTGGCCTGCCCCGGGGTGCTGCCCCCCAAAAACACAGCCAGGCCCCACATAATCCCCGGGACAGACTCACAGTGCAGTGCTGGCACAAAATACTCCAGGGCTTTGCGGTAGAGGGAGAAGGCAGCCTTGGCATCTCCCTCCTGATCCTTCCTCACCGCCTCCACCACCAGGTCAGTCTGGAGGACACAAGGGAGAGTCTCAGGACTTGGAATCCCCCCATTCCCAGGGAGCAGCCCCCAGCCCCAGCTCACCGCCTTGCCCAGGCTCTCGGGGCCAGGGATGTGCTCCATGTCCACGAAAGGGTGGGCAAAGAAACACTCGAAGGAGATGCGCTTCCGAGGGTCCCTCTCCAGCAGCTGTCCCAAGAGATCCCGGCATTCCAGAGAGAGCTGGGGCCGGCTGGGAAGCTGGGGAAGGAAGGGGCTGAGCCCACTGACCGCTGTGAGAACCACCCCAACTCCATCCCACCCATCACCTGCACAGCCCGGTCACTGCGGATCTTCTCCTCCAGCTCGGCGAAGGAGTGGGAAGCGAAGGGCGGCTTCCCAAAAAGTGCTTCTGTGGAGGGAAAAGGAGCAGTGGGGGGAGATGGAGAAGGGGGAATCCAGCCCTGAGTAGAGTCCCCCGGGGCAATAAAAGCCAAACCCACCATAAAGGATGACGCCCACCGACCACAGGTCCGCGCGGGCGTCGTAGTGCTGCCGGCACACCATCTCGGGGGCCATGTAGAGCGGGGAGCCGCGCAGCACGTGCTTCTCATCCCACGGGGACATGTACTGAGCAAAGCCGAAATCTGCCGGACAGAGAGCCCGTGGGGGCACAGGGAGAAGGGGGCTGTCCCCTCCCAGCCTCCCCCAGGGAGCTGCCCTGACCTGCCAGTTTCAGCTGAGGGTTCTCTGGGGTGCTCAGGAGGATGTTCTGAGGCTTCAGGTCCAGGTGGGAGATGTTGCGGTCGTGGAGGAACTTCAGGGCACAGGCTGGGCGGGTGGATGGGCATGTGATGGCACAGCCCTGCACCCCAAAACCCTCGGCAAGGGTCCCCACCAGAGGCAGAGTGGGAGCCAGGAGGGGTGTTCCTCACCGAGCTGCTGCAGGAATACGCGTGCCACCTTCTCGGGGAGCATCCTGCGTGTCCGGATGAAGTGGGAGAGGTCTCCCCCAGCGCAGAACTCCATGATCAGGTAGATGTGGTCACTGTCCCACTGCCAGGCAATGAGACCCCACCAGTGCCACTCCAGCCAGTCGCACTCACACAGGTTCACCCAGACCAGTTTGCCCATCTGCTGGCACCAAGCCGCAGGGATACACCCTTGGGAAGCGGGGATGGATCCAAGCCAGAATAGCTCTGGTTCAGAGCCCCCCCGGGAAACCCCCAGCCCACCTGGAAGTCCTTGAGCTCCACAATGTTGGGATGGCGGATGGTCTTGAGGATCTCGATCTCTGTCAGCAGGTTCTCCACCGATGCTCGGTTCAGGCTCCTCTTGTTGACGCACTTAATGGCCACCACCTCACGCGTGTCCCTCTGCCGAGGAGGGGAAGCAACGCTGGAGCCCCCCACCCAAACAGCCACCCAAACAGCCACCCCCGCCCGCCGGGTGGGGAGGGAAGGGAAGGAACCCCTGCAAGGGGGCGGCAGGTGCCAGGCGGGGGCTATAGGGGCGGCGTCCCATGTGGAGGACTGGAAAACTCCCACGGGAGTGAGTGGGGCAGACTGGGGAGCAAAAAGGCGAACCCCGCAGCGGGCTCGGCCCTACCTTCCTGTAGGCCTTGTAGACGGTGGCGTAGGTGCCGGAACCGAGGCGCTCGGTGAGAATGAACTCGTCGAGGCGCGGCGGGGCCCAGCCGGCCCCGGCCATGGCCCCTCCGGACCCCCGGTCCCGGCACTCAGGGCCCGGGAGCCGCTTCCGCCTTCCCGGCGCGCCACGGCTCAGGCCCCGCCCCTAACCACGCCCCCAAAGCGGCCTAACCACGCCCCCAGCTCTCATCCGCGAACCAAACCACGCCCGCATTCCCGCCTTGGCCACGCCCCCAACCCGCCAATCACAGCGCATGGCCCCGCCCCTGTTCCCGCCCCAATGTGGCCCCGCCCCCTCCCGCCGGCACGGACACCGTTATCTGGACCACATGAACAATTTTTTATTAATAATTTTTTAAACATTAAAAGATCAGACGCGGGGGAAAAAAAAAACCAATAACACAAGAGGAAAAAGGTGTAAAAATACCGATTTCTGTATCCCAGCGCTCCCCCACCGCCCCTCACCAGCACAGGATGGGCGTCTAATACAGCCCCCAACCTGGCAAAGGGGCACCACAAAGCCAAACCTGCATGAAACCTCTTCCCCGACAGCCAAAACACGGGGCTGAAGGAGGGAGAGGTGGGAATCTGCCCCCATCCACCCCTGCGCCTCACCCGCGCCCCAGGGGACATCCCATCTTGGGATGCAGCTGAACACACATCAAAACAGTTCCTTCCCAGCTAAAAAAAAAAATTAAACTCGTGAGGAGGAAGGCAGGGAGGAGCTTTCCCTGGAGAAAGACTCATTCAAGGTTAGTTGGAGAAGGGCGTCACAGGCACTGTGTGACCCGGCATCCTCATCTGCCCCAACCTGGAGCTGGGAGCCAAACCAAAATCACTTTTCCTGTCCCTCGCCTGGTTTCAAGTTACTGAGAAGACTCAGCTTCCACTGATCCCTTCTTCTTCCCCTCTCCGTGCCCAGGGCTGGTACCTGCAGGATCCTCGTGGAAGCAAGCGATGTGCCCTGGGTGCACCAGGGGAAATACAAACCTCCACGCACTCCCCCCTGCTCCCAGATTTTCCTTCGTGCCACATTATTCTGGCTCTCAGGAAGCCCAGCAGTTATGAGGTCAAAATACAGCATCATGTGAGTGTAATAAACCAAAAGTACAGTTTCTGTTCTTAAAATTAACGACATCAACTACATGCACGTTACAAAACCCTCCCAAAACAGCAGATAATCAAATTCTTCGTAGCAAAGGCCAAGAGAAGAGAGAGAGTAAAATCAAAAATCTGCTTCCCCTCATCTTCCTGCTACAGACAGAGTGAGGGGAGGAAGAGACAAACACCCAGAAGGTCCTGGAGAGAGGAGTATTTGCCTCAGAGAATGTCTTCTCCCATCTCCCCACACCCTACAACAAGACAGGAAAAACTAATCATCCAAACCGTAGCTCAGCTGAAGCTAAAAAAACCCCCCCTCTTCTCATCAGGAGTGTCGGCATCACAGAGCTCACATGGTACCCCCAAAAAGTGCATTTTTAGAAAAAAAAAAAAAATGAAGTTGGGGAGATGAGGGCAGAGGAAGCGAGAGGGAGGCAGCCCAGGAAGGGCTGGTTTTCCTGGGCAGGGCTGGATTTCCTGGGAAGGGTTAGTTTCCCCGGAAAGCACTCTGTGCAGCCGAGGAGGCCGCCCCGGCCGCTGCGTTCTGGAAGCTCCTGTTGGTGAGGATGCCTTGGGAAAACTCCTCCTGGGCCCTTTGGAAGCTGGCTCCTGTGCGCCGATACAGGGAATGCACCTGGGAACAAGAAGGCAGGGAAAGAGCCAATGAAGCCAGCGTGTGGCTGTGGGATTGCTGCACACACCTCACTTTTCCTTGGCTAAGCAGCCCCCCTGACAGCTGGAGAGGATGGGCTGGAGCCAGGGCCTCCATGGCTCCCAGCACGGGATGCTGCAGATTTCAGGAGACCTTCATTTGCTGAAAAATGTGGAGTTCTCAGCAAAATCCCTGGTTTCAGACCCAAAACTCCCTCCACTGTGATGGCTCAGACTTCACTCAGTGTTTACTGGAGGGCAGGACCTGAAAGTGCCAACAGCATCAGGTATTTCCTTCAAGATAAACACTGAAGGAAGTACCAACAAAACCAGGATCAGTCCAGCCTGTCCTTGCCTTGCCCCAAGCTCCATTTCTGCTGCTCCTGCACAACTCCAGCCCTGCTGCTGTCGAGCAGAAGGGAGGAGGGTTGGGTTTAGCAACCAGTGGGAAGGTGCTCCCTGGGATCCCACCAGGCTTTGTAAAGCCCCACAACGCTGTGGGAACAGCGACTGAAAATCCCTGGATGCTGAACAGAGCCATGGCCACCTCTGCTCTGCCAGCTCTGGGCACGACAAGGGGCAATGGTTTTAAACTGCCTTAAAACTTAACAGGGTTAGATGGGATATGAGGAAAAAATTCTGTCGCTGTGAGGGTGGTGAGGCCCTGGCAAAAGCTGTCCAGGGAAGCTGTGGCTATCCCTGGAAATGTTCCAGGCCAGGTTGGACAGGGCTTGGAGCAACCTGACATAGTAGAAAGTGTCCCTGCCCTTGGCAGGGACCTTAGATGAGCTCTAAGGTCCCTTCCCAAATCATTTCATGATTCCATTACTCCAAAAGGAGGCAACTTCTCACTTCAAGAGTGTCCAAAAAATTTGGCATCGACGCAAGAAGCACAAGCAAAACCACTTTAATTAAAACCCTTTGACCCACCAGTGCCCCGAGCCCACCATCATTCCCTTCAGCTGGGTGAAGGGAGGCATCAAACCCAGGACCCCTGGGAGCAGCCTGAGCTCTGCTGGCCCCCAAGGCACTCACCTGCTTGAGGAGGAAGAGGGAGAGGACGGCGCAGAGCGTGAAGAACGCTGCCACCACCATCATGATCACCACCACGGCCAGGTTCCCCTTCACCTCCGACAGCGCCGCGATCCAGCCGCTGCCAGGGAGAGGAGAGCAGGGTGAGCAGGGACATTCCTGCACAGCTGCAGCACGGGGGGACAGGCACCCACAGGTGCTTCAGGGGAAGGTTACAGGGGGGTACAAAACCAAGCAGCTGTGGAAATGGGAGCCCAGAATTCATCTAGGCTCTTGTTTTGGGGATAGAGTTTCCATTAGCATTTTTAGAGGAGGATTGTGCTCGCCCCACCCACATTCCAGTCCTGTGCCCTCCCCTCAGGCAGCAAAATCGATACCCTTGGCGCCAACAGTGACTTCTATGGACACCTTCTCAAAATTCAGCCAAGTAGGGTAAAGACAGGCTGGGAAAGCTAAATTGGAAGAGATCAGCTGGCAGGTCTGGAGCCTGGACCTGAGTGTCACCCTGACAGGGATGTGAGGGCTGGGAATGGGAGGAAGGAAGGGTGGTGAAACCCTGGCACAGGTTGTCCAGGGCAGTTGTGGCTGCTCTAACCCTGGAGGTGTCCCAGGCCAGGTTGGACGGCGATTGGGAGCAATCAGGGATAGTGGAAGGTGTCTTTGCCCATGGATGAGATGAGCCTTAGGGTCCCTTCCAACTCAAAGCATTCGGTGATTCCACAATTCCACGTTACAGACACTGGAGTTGTTGAAGGGAAGGGGCAGGGAGAATTCAAGGAGTTACCAGCACTTGGCTAAAAATACCGAGACACCTCACTCAGAACACCTTCCTGGGTGCTGGAGAAAGGAACCTTTCCAACTGCTCAGCCAAGCACGCCGTGTGGCAGCAGGAGGGGATGTGTCCCACCCGATGTGTGGCACCGCTCCTCGCGGCACAGGGAAGCGGAAAGGCACACCACGCACTGCAGCCAAAAATACCCGCGCTGTCTGGCGGGAGGAAACGGAGCAGAAAGCTCCAGGCAGCCTCTCCAAGCCAGACTAAACCCCCTCCCCACCCCTCTGTGACTCAGGCAGCGGCAGGGAGGCCGGGGACAGCTCTGCCCATGAGCCCTTCTGCAGGCGGCAGCAAAAATAGACAGCGGCTGGCACCTGGAGGCTTCCCCTGGGGAGAAGCAGCACGGGCTGCTAACCTTTTCCCTGCGCTCCCCAACTCCAGAATGGGAGCTGCAGCCGAGGCAGCAAGGCGAAAGGAAAGGCTGTGCCCTCCCTGCAGGGCAGAGCTGCTGACACGAGGCTGCTGGACTCCCTCCAGAAGCCCAGGCTCACCCTCCTGGACAATGTCACTGAGAAAAGCAGAGAGGCTTTTAGCCTCGCTCTATCTCAGCCCACCAACCACACGCTCCAGAGAAATTCAGAAAGTCTGAGGACAGGGTCAGGGTGCTAGCAGCAGTATCAGGCTGAGCAGTACCCAGATTTCAGGACAGAGACCCCTCAGCCCCACACTGCTGTCAGGGGAGGCTCCAGTTTAAACAAGGCAGATCTGGTTCACACTAGAGGAGCAAATATGATCTGTACTGACTGAGGGAGAAGGCAGCAGAAGAGCCACAGAAGAGTTCTCACAGAATCACAAAATGGTTTGGGTTGGAAGGGGCCTCAAAATTCATCACATTCCACTCCCCTGCCATGGGCAGGGACACCTTCCACTATCCCAGGGTGCTCCAAGCCCTGTCCAACCTGGCCTTGGACACTGCCAGGGATCCAGGGACAGCCACAGCTTCTCTGGGCACCCTGTTCCAGGGCCAGCCCACCCTCACAGGGAAGGATTTCTTCCCAATATCGAGTAATTCACATCTTCTCTTCTCACACTCCTTCACATACTGGGATTAGGACAGGAAGCACAGAGGAAGGAGGCAGCTGGGACCTGCCGAGGCTGTGCATGGGCTGAGAGAGGAAAACCACAGCAGGAAGAACAGGCAGCTGTCAGAACCAGGCCCCAGAGCTCCTGCCAGTCACAGCCCTGGTGAGAAAAGGGATCTGTGACACAGCAGGCAGTGAAGCCAAGCTTACCTGTCTCCCCAGCCAGGAATTCCGACAGCCTGGATGATGTAGATTGCTATTTGGCAGAAGAAGATGAAAAAGAAGACGAAGAAGCTGAAGGAGCTGTCAGACCTGCAGGAGAGATGGCAACAGGAGTGAAACCCGTGATCCCTGCACTGAGTCCCTGCTCAGAGAGGAGAGGAACAGCTTCAGTGAACTCCCTTCTCCAGAAAAGAGCTGCTGAGGGGAAGAATTTGGGCACCCAAATGTGTCCACTGCAAATCCAGCACTCTGCCCAGTGCAAGATGAGGTGAAGGCAGCTCCTTCAACAAACGCAGTGCGCTCAACATCAATGTACCAAACAGTGTCTCAGAAATTAATAAAGTGAATAAAAAATTAATTCAAAGCGCCCTATGTCTGCCTAGGCTTGGATTTCAGGATGAAAAAGGATCACCATAATTAAGTTCTATCAGACAGATCTAATATGTTTAGTGACATAGTGGTTTGGGTTTATCTAATGATGCAAAGAGCTGGAAAAAACCTGCGGGCAATACACGATGGGAACAGATAAACCCAAAGCTCCTCCCACAAAGAAATACATCCTCGTTACAGAAAAAAAACAAACAGTACTTGCCTGAAAGCCTTGTAAATCGGTCGGTACCAACAGAGAAAGGCACAAGGGGTGAATAAAATTAACCACAGAATCGAGAGACCAAAGTCCACTCCTCTGCTGTTGTCAACTGAGAACCACGCCAGGCAAGCAAGCAGGTTTAGGAATAGGGTGATGGAATGCACTGTTTGGGGTGGAAGAGAGAGAAAAACAACATCAGCAAGCTCTTGGAAACTCCAAAGCATCCCTAATGTCTCTGTCACTGAAGACAAGGAGAGCTGCAGAAATTAAGGTGACTTTGGGCCATCTAATTTCCCCACCTCCCTTGGAAGGGAAACAGTGCTTGACCTAAGAAGCTCATCTGATCCTGCTGCTCACGGCCAAATCTTAAATAGGTGTTCAAGTCTCCATTAAACAATTAAAATTCTGTCACGAATGAGCTATTCCCAAAGCATAAACTTGGGGTTCCTCTTCATAAGAAGAAGATTACCTTCATAAGAAAGGCAGGTAATGTGATTTTAGCCCTGCAGCCAACACCAACAGCATTTACTGTGTGACAGAGCTCAGCTTTTCACACAGAACCACCTCAAAAAAACATTCTGACTGCAGTTCAAAACTGTTACTTACACATCCACAAGTAATAAAGCATCTTGCATATCCGCTGGTAGTCAGCTGGGATATCTGCAGAAAAATCCTGATAGAAGCACGGCTTGATGGGACACCTCTTGGGGAGAGGCGGCCAGTTGTTCTGCCTCGCTGTGGAAGGGAAGAAGGAGCAGCTCTTCACTTGCTCTTCTCTTGTTGAAAGACTAATTCCCACCCCAGAATTCCCAAGCAGCCATTCAGCTGTCGTTTTATTCATGCATCAAAGCCTTGGCAGAGCCCAGGGGTCGGGCAGTTTCCTTCCTTGAGGAAGGCAGAATTCCCCTGCACTGGCCAAAGGACCATCCCAGCCACCATCACTCAGCCCTGCAAGCCCAGATTCAGCCACTTCAAACCAAGATTAGGGGGAAAAATATTGGGTTCCCGTGGTTAAGAGAGTGTTGAGGCTGAGAAGAAGAGCTTTGCTGCCCTCAGTGAGAAGCCTCAGCACGGCAGTGTCGCTCGCCAGCTGTGACATGGGTACAGATGGGTGCTTGAAAGCTTTTGAGGGTAGGGACCCACCACAGCTGGCCTCCAGCCTCCCACCTCTGAGCTGCCCTCCCGTCTTCAAAGCTGTAGGAATGCCCTGTCCCAGAAGGGTTGCCACAGGGAGTTTTCCTGAAATCCTGGCAAACCAAGTGATCCAGGCTGCCCTGGGCAGGAGTCAGTACTCACGGTCGATGCTGGCTGCATGGCTCTGCAATTCCCTTTCCTTCTTCTCCAGCTCAGCTGCTTTCCTCTCTAGCTCTGCCTGCTGCTGGAGCAGCCCTGCCTGTGCTGCTGCAGCCACGGCCTGGAGGGGACAGAGAGCAGAGAGCTCAGCCCTGCCCTGGGCTATGGGGGCACCACCACCATATGGTGGCACCTATGGTGCCAGGCTGGGAAGGAAGCAGGGCACAGGGTGGCATGAAAGCTCAGCCTCAGACACCTTGATGCTGCCGCTGGAGGACAAAATCAAGTTATCCTACAGGAAGATAGGGCTGGGAGCAGGAGCTTATCCACAGCTTCCTCTACCTCACAGTTCACCTCGCAGCTCTGAGCACCTCACAACAGAGTGGTGAGCAGGGCTCCTGGGCTCACCAGGACAATTCCCTTCCCAGCTGTCTACCACACCTCTTAAGGATGTCTTCTACCTGTTTTGTATTCTGAGGAATGGTTCTTTCTCCCAGCAGCCTCAGATCTTTGGATGAGGTAGTCCTGTCAGGGACTTGCATTTATTCTCCTGTCACTGAGCGTGTCTGACCAGACACCAGAGCTAAGCTAAAAGCATTAGCATGATACATTCTGAGATTTCCAGAAGGAAGCCTGAGCCAACAGGACACAAGCCCTGCCACCAGAGGGACAGGGAAGGAGATACAAGGACTGTATGTCTGTATTCCCTATAAAGATCTGCCTTGGAAAAGCAAGTTGAAAAGATCAACTGCAGCTTCCCCAGTCAGCACCCCAGGGAATGCTGTGCTCCCAGAGAGCTCGAGGAGGCTGGCAGGGCAGCAGGGAGGGGCTGTACCTGTGGTGTGGGCTCCACGGATGTCTGCAGCACGGCCGGCTGCGAGTGGCCCGAGGGCTGCGCTGGTGTCGTCCGCGCCGCATTTGTCTGCAAGAGACCACAGGCAACCAGGGAAAAACATGGCAGGAGAAACACTCCTGGCTCTTGGTGAGTTGTTTAAACCACAAATGTCAGCTTCCTGCCCTCCTTCCAGCAGCCAGGGAATTAGGATGAGGCTCTCTCAGCCATCCCTCAATGGCACCGCCAGGGCAGCTCAGCTCCCAGCCCAGGGAGCAAATAAATCCTGCTGTGTGCTGCCACAAACCATCTTCCCCTTCACACTTCATGGGGCTTCCCTGGCAGGCAGCAGCCAGCTGGAGAGGAGCTGTTCCATGCGAGTGGAGAGCTCCAGCTGGGAGCTTATTACAGCTCCAGCGCAGGAGCAATTGCCCGCTCCTGCATGCCATGAGCCACATCCACAGGGAAATCAGCTGTGAACTCCTCATTTTTTAAGCTGCACCTATCAAGGGACCTTCTAGACCACTTAAACCACCACCAGGTACACAGAGCACAAGGACACGTGGCACGTACCAGCTGGGAGCTCTCGGAAAAGGGGTTGAATTCATCCAAGCCACTTTGGCTGGTGTTTGTGAGCTGTGTCACCGAGGGGTCCTGGAGGGAGAGAGTACAAGGATAAATCAGCATTGGATATGGGGTATCATCACTGACAGCACTGAATTGTTCAGTTGGGAAAAGGCCTTTAAGAACATCAGGTCCATCTTACCCATGCTGCCTGCTCTCCATCTGCTTGTTAGCTGGGGATTGGAGGGGGTGAAACACATCCCAGCCACGGGGAGATGGCCCTGGCTGGCATGGAATTTAAATATCCAAGGAGATGACTACCAGTAAGGCAAGACTTGTGAGCAGAAATAATCTCCTGTATCAGCCAAAAGGGATGTCTGAACAACCACAATGTGCTTTTGGCACAGGAATGCTTTGTGCAGGTTACTTCGGCTCACCTACAGCGAGTTATTCCTAATTTCCAAGGATTTGGATTCATCCACCCATGGACAGGACGTTGCTGGGCCTCACAAAGCAAGCATGGAGCCACACAAAATGAGATACAGCTGCTCCTGGCTGAGAGATGCCAGCAAGCTAAAATGCCAATGATTGCTCTGGATTAGAGTGAAACACTCAGGAAAATTGAGCTGGAGGTGTGACACCAATTATTTTAGGAGGTTTTAATGCTGCTGGCATAACAGCTCTCACTTCTATTCACAGCACCTCCCACTCGTCTCCATCAAATCCTCTGATGTTTAAAAACAGGCTCTCTGCACCTCAGAGCACCTCTCTCCCCTCACCTGCAATGCACACAGCTGTTTTTATCTCCTCTTTTCTACAGAGATTCCTCTTGGGCAGCCACATGTTGCCCTCCGGAGCACTCTCTCCCCAGTTATTCCAGAAACAAGGCCCTTTTGGAAGTCAGAAATCCTCCTGCCTGGCAACCTGAGAGCCGGGTGTGGGTCAGAAAATTAAAAAGTGGCTTCTTCTCCCTCCCTCAGCACCAGTGTGCAGACCAGCCCTTCTAATTCAGCGCTTCCCAGGGTGAGAAGGAACTGAGGCTGCGCTGGGACTGACGGAGCCGGGGCATGGAGGAAAATCCCTCTGGAGCCATTCCCGGGGTTGTAGCGCAGCCTTCAGCTGAGCAGGATCCACACGGAGCAGTTAATGAGTAACTCCACAGCTCCTGCATGGCAGGCACTCCCCACCAACAGGTCACACTCGTTTGTGAATCACCCCATCGCAGAGTCTTGGATGCTGCTCGGGGAAGTTCAACTCCCCAGCGAGGAAGGGCTGCAAAGAGTGGGAAGAAGCAGCAAGACGACCACGCTGGAGATAAAACACGTTTTGATTTCACTCCTGACTCCTCTGGAAGCTTCAGCTGCGCAGAGATAAGGGCTGTCAGCACAAGTTTACACTTCCCCTCACACCACAGTGCTGCACATCAGCACAAACCCTTTAGTCCAGGGCACATAAGCCCCAGCTGGACTAAAGTCCAGCAGAAAACAACTGCACAAGGAAGAGAAACTCCCTTCAAGGTGTGGGAAGTGGAAAGTGAAAACAGCATAACCCTCTGGAGAGCCTGGGTAGTCAGGCTGGGAAGAGAGTGCTCAGGAATGAGGAAAAATGCTACAGTACCACTGCAAAACACACATTTTACTCCCCTTGGTTCATCTGCACCCAAGGGCAGAGAGGGCAGCACCACGGCTTCAGCTGCACCACAGTTTGATTCCCAAGCTCTCATCTTAGTGCACAGCTTTGAAAAAATCACTTAATTAGGCTGTAAGGCCAAGGCCCAGCAGCCTGGCTTAACTTGCCTGCTATTGTGCAAGCGTGTCTCAAATAGGAACCCAAAGAGCAGGGAATTTGCAACAAAGCTGAAGTGTTTGGGCACATGCCTGGGTAGGGCAGGAAGGAAAGCAGAGGGTGGGTGATACACGAGCAGCAGCTTCCGTGAGCCCAGGGCAGGCAGTGAGGGATGAGCAAGCAGCAGCAATGCAGAAATCAGCGAGGAGTTGCCCACAAACTTCATGTTTTACAGTTATTTTCCGCCAGCTACACAGCAAAAAGCAGCTGACCCTCTTGAAACAAGCCTTGGAAAGGATCAGGAGACAGAGATTTAACTCAGAACCACTTGGAGCCACAACAAGTGTGTCCAGCCACAAAGCTCATGTTCACAAATCAACAATTGGCTCGACCTGCAGGATGCCATGAGCAGACACCATTTGTTGTCCTTCCAACCATGGCTTCATCAAGTGCTAGGGACGTGGGATGTTGTTTTCCACGGCTTCAGATACCCCCAGCACAGAATAGCTCCACATCTCAACCCAACTGCACTGCCACGAATATTAAAACTATTTTCAAACACAGCTTAATGCAAATACGGAGTTGCTGTCGCGCTACTGAAAGGTTTGGATGCAACAGGTTTGTGAGAAAAATCCTATTTTTTTCTTTTCCTTCTGTTCTCACAGATTAAAGAAATAAAATGAGAGGCCTTTCTAGATGAGATCAAGGAAAAAGAGCTCAACCTAGAATCACCTGGAACTTAACAGAGTTGTCAAAATATCACAGTATTGCCCCAAATACAACCAGTCCTGCAGACCCAGAGTGCCGCTACTGCCTGGAAGACGTTCTCAGAGAAATCTTGAAGATTTTATTACTGATCTCTCTGAAAAGGATGGAAGTTTCTAGCTCTGTCTGAAGCTTGAATCAAAGTTTTGGAGGCAGCTGCCACTTCCAGGAGGTTACTAGATAAAGGATGGAAGTTAATCATCTCTCATTAACTGGTTACAATAAGTAACAGAGCAGCCAGAGATATTTTTA
Source organism: Sylvia atricapilla (assembly GCF_009819655.1). Lineage (NCBI taxonomy): Eukaryota > Metazoa > Chordata > Aves > Passeriformes > Sylviidae > Sylvia > Sylvia atricapilla. The sequence goes on from NC_089152.1 coordinate 18,717,575, forward strand.
ACAGGACCAAAGCAGCTTATTTTACACAAAGCTTAAGGAACATCAGGAACAAAGTCTCCTGAAAAGGCAGAAGTCCTGGTCACATCAGGATTTGAGGAGGATGAAGCACTGAACTGGGAGCTCCAGCAAGGAGGGACAACGCTGGTGCTGTGGTAAGAGAGATCCATGGGATGGGAGGGTAAGGATGCTTCTGCTGCTCCCAGAGCCTGTCAGGGAGTGTCACTGGGACATGGTCACCCCAGCACAGAGCCAAGACCTGCATCCAGCCCCTGGCAGGGAACAGGCTGTCCCACAGGCTGGGATTCCATTTCAAACTGGACCAAGGAGGCTCCAGGAAGCAGCAGGCAAAAATTCCTCTCAATCAGTTGCTGGGGACTGGGGGGATTTTCTTGGGGGGGGAAACAAAAAACAAGTAAGACAAAAACTTGCAGTCCCAAGAGGAGGATACAGAACCTTCCACAAGGACCAGATGAGCTGCAAAGAGCTGTCCCAGGGGAACCCACAGCAGGACTTGGGTCAATCCTCGTTAAGAAGTCTGACATGGGAGTTACTGGCTGGAAATCACCTTCAACCTTTTTTTGTTTGAACAGTGAATAAAGAGTGAGCACGGCCCTGTTCTGTCAGATACCAGGACAGCTTTAATGTGCACAAAGCAGCTGAAGGGAGATGACAGGAAAGATGGGAGACGGACTTTTTACAAGGGCCTGAAGTGACAGGACAACAGAGAATGGCTTCAAACTGACAAAGATTAGATTGGATATTAAAAGATTCTTCCCTGTGAGAGTGGGCAAACCCTGGCACAGGGTGCCCAGAGAAGTTGTGGCTGCCCCAGGATCCCTGGAAGTGTCCAAGGCCAGGCTGGACAGGGCTTGAAGCAGCCTGGGACAGTGGAAGGTGTCCCTGCCCATGGCAGGGGGTGGGACTGGATGAGCTTTAATCTCCCTTCCAAACCAAACTGTCCTGTGATTCTAGGAATATTTACTTCCTCAGAGCCGAAGCAACAAATCCCATGTCCATGAACAGCAATATATTCCACCCCCAGAACAAATATCAGAGGAACACAATCATCCCAAGTCTCCCCATTCCTGGGAGTCACGAGACCATGTTAAAACGAAAGTGAGGGAGAAAGAATTTTTTCACTCTGATTCCTCAAGACTCAGCTTCATCAACAAACAATTTCTGTTTGGCTCAGCCCCTAAATGCAAGGTCAGGAAAACACTCCTTCCTGTGGATCACATCGCAGCCAAGCAGCAGCAGTGAGGCTGAGCTCGGAGACAGGAGCCAAAGGCCAGACACTGATCTTCACATCGCTGCACAGGCACCGTGTCCCACAGGCTGCTCCAGGCCAACTCCCGGCACAAATGACCCCACTTTGCGGAGGTTAATCCCAGCGAACACAGACCAAGTCCTCAGTGACCTTAACAGGAAACCCCCGCTTTAAGCCACAAAATCCACAGCTTTGCCTTGGCAACTCACTTTTAAGCGCTGAAGCGCCTTAAAAACAGATCCAGAGAGACCCAGCGGACAACCAGACCACCACGTAGCACGGCCAAGAGAGAGAGAGCTCCGGCGTTGGATTATTTATAACAGGACCTCAGAATAGTGATTCTCAGCTGTTGTGCATCCTGAGGGGCGGCAAACCCTCTGCGCCCTGCCCGCCGAGGTGAGGGAAGGGGACAGGGCGGTGGGAGAGCCCTCCTCGGGGTGAGGAGCAGCCTGCTCCGGGGACAGAGCGGGAGGGCTCACAGCGCGGCGGGGTGACCGGCGGGTAGCCGCGGAAGGGGTACGGGACCCCGGCCCGTGGGATACAGAGAAGGGAGGTGGGAGGCTGAGCCCCGGGCAGACGGGGGCGCAGGGAGCGGGATCCCCGGGCCGGCCGGGGGTGTTCGGGCACGGGGCCCAGGCCGCCCTCAGGGCCGGGGGTCGCGGCGCCTCACGCCCCGCCGGTCCCGCCCCTCTCTCTGATTGGCCGAGGCGCGGAGGAGCGGCCTCGCCATTGGCTGGCGGCGCTTCACTCAGTGCCACGTCCCGGCGCGCGGGGCACGGGGGGGCCCGGCCGGGCCGCGCCAGAGGGAACCGCCCGCGCCCGCTGCCCACCTGGAAAGGGTTGATGTCCACCGGGTCGGCGAACGGGTTGGTGTCGAAGCCCGACATGGGCGCGGTCCGCTCCTGCTCCGCTCCCGCCGCCGCCGCTTCTGGCGCTTCCGGGGCACCCGCGTGACCGGGAGCCGCGTGACGTCACGGCGGCGCGTACGGCCGGCGCGGGGTTAACCCGATGGGCGTGGCCGCGTGACGTCACGGCGGCGCTGCCGGCAGCCCGGGGGTGGGGGGAAGGGAGGGGGGCAGGCCCTCAGCCATGGCGGAGATCCGGGGTGAGCGGGGCGCCGGGCACCCACCGCCCGCCCTGGGCATGGGGACCCTGGGCGGGGCCACGGGCACTGGGATCCCCCACCGGCACCCCTCCGGGGCGGCGGGCCCCCGGTCCCAGCACCCCCAAATGGCCGTGTGATGGTTGAAAATTGTCCCCTCGGTCTGCCCTCCCTGAGAGCCCGTGGTCCTCTCCCTCCCTGACACCCTCTCACCCTGCCCCGGGGGCTCTGTGCGTGTCCGGAAGGGTTTTAGGGCGTTCTTTCTGTGCCCTGCTAACACTTGGCTTCCCTCCCGCAGTGTTCCCCCTGTCCTGCGTGGTGCAGAACTATGCCTGGGGGAAGGTGGGCTTGGAGAGCGAGGTGGCCAAGCTGGTGGCCAGCGGTGACCCTCTGGTCCAGATCCAGCCTGACCAGCCCTATGCCGAGGTGAGTGTGTCTGTATGTCCGTTCTGTCCGTGTCTCCGTCCCGTCTGTGTGTCCATCCATGTGCTCATCCCACCCCGTGGCCGTGGCTCTCACCGCCCTGTGTCCTGCCAGGACGTGCTGCTGACCCCCAGCTGTCCCACGTCCCCTGGGGACAGGGAGGGAACTTGGCATGACTCAGCCCCCGAGGGAGCTGCCAGGGATCACTTCTGGGGCCAGGCAGCCTCTAGAAAAGCCCAAGTCATCGTGTCGGCTTCCCGGCTCAGGGTGCCACTTGTCTGTCGGTGTCTCGCAGCTGTGGATGGGCACACACCCGCGGGGCGATGCCCTCATCCGGGATAACCGCATCCCCCAAAAGACCCTGGGCCAGTGGATCGCCGACAACCCCGCCTGCCTGGGGGCTAAGGTGAAGGACGCCTTCCAGGGACACCTCCCCTTCCTGTTCAAGGTGCTGTCGGTCGACACCGCCCTGTCCGTCCAGGCACATCCCAACAAGGTAGGGAGAGCCCCGGATGGGCAGCCCAGCCGGACCCCGTGTCCCTGGGGAGGTCACCCAGCTCCTTTCCCCTCTCTCCAGGAGCTGGCAGCGAAGCTCCATGCCCAGTTCCCTGAGCACTATCCCGATGCCAACCACAAGCCCGAAATGGCCATCGCCCTCACCTGCTTCGAGGGCTTATGTGGCTTCCGGCCTGTGGAGGAGATTGTCTCCTTCCTCCAGAGTAAGGATGGAGGGTGCATGGTCAGAGCCTGGAGTGGGCATGGTGGCCGTGCTCCCTTGGGATGGGCTGTGGGGTGGGGCCGGTGCTCTCTTGGGATGGAGTTCAGGGTGGGGATGGTGGCTCTTGGTTAGGGTTTGGGGTGTGGGTGAGGGCTGTGGTCCCTTGGGATGGAGTTCAGGGTGAGAGCAGTGCTCCCTAGGGATGGGATTCGGTGTGGGGACGGCGACTGTGCTCCCCTGGGCTGGAGGGGCTGGAGGCCTGGCTCTGAGCGAGGCTGGCCCCGCAGATGTCCCCGAGCTGCGGGCGCTGATCGGGGAGGTGGCAGCGGAGCAGCTGGAGCGCAGCGGGAGCGACGACCCCCGCGGGGTCTCGGCCGCCCTCCGCGTCTGCTTCACCCGCCTCATGAAGAGCGAGAAGAAGTTCTTCGTGGACCAGCTGAACATGCTGGTGAAGAGGATCTCCCAGGAAGGTGGGTCCTGGCTGACACCCCAAACCAGTTCGGGGGGCTGTGTTTAGGGGAGAGGCTGGGGCACCCCCCAGCCCCCTCCCCACATTGGGCCTGGGCTCTTCCCACGCAGCGGCAGAAGGGAAGGACACGTCAGGGAGCAATGGGGACCTGCTGCTGCGGCTGCACTCCCAGTACCCCGGGGACATCGGCTGCTTCACCATTTATTTCCTGAACGTGGTGAGGCTGGAGGCAGGAGAGGCCCTGTTCCTGGGAGCCAACGAGCCCCATGCCTACCTGCACGGAGGTGAGCGTGGAGGGGCCTCTCCTACCCCAGCATCCTGCAAGGGCTGGCCGTGGGGACAGGAGGAAGGGCTGGGGTGGGCTGACAGCGCTGCCTCGTCCCCGCAGACTGCGTGGAGATCATGGCGTGCTCGGATAACACGGTGCGTGCCGGGCTCACCCCCAAGTTCATCGATGTGCTCACCTTGTGTGAGATGCTCAACTACACGCCAGCACCCAGCAGCTCCAAGATCTTCCCGGCGGCGCAGAGCCAGCTTGATCCCTATGTCTACCTCTACGACCCACCCGTGCCAGACTTTGCCATCTTGAGGATAGAGGTAAGCGATGACAGATGGGAGTTGGGGACACCAGGTGGGACACTCCAGCGCTGGATGGGGCTCGCTCTCCTTTGTAATCAGTGTCCTGGCAAGGAGGGAGGGATGCTTGGGCATAATGGGGTGCTGCTGGTCTCTTTATCCCTCCCCAGTTCCCTCTGCCCGGAGGTTTTTCACCTTCTCCAGCAGCTCCGGGCAGAGGGAGAACCGGGAAGAGGTCTTGGCTGTTCTCAGCCAAGCCGAGGCCCCTGGGCTTGGGCTGCTGCAGGCACAGCAAAGGGGTGGGAATGGGGACAACCCCCTTCCAGCTCTCCAGAGAGGAGGAAAGCTGAGGGAGACTCCAGCCACAGTGACGTTTCCCTCGGCAGATCCCTGCCTCCATCAAGCTGTACCTCATCTCTGCCATGGACTCTGCCAGCATCTTGCTGGTGATCCAAGGGACAGCCGTGGGCACCTCCACAGCCGCAGCCTCCGAGATGTCCCTGCACCGTGGCTCCGTGCTCTTCATCTCGGCCAACGAGAGCATCTCCCTCCACCTCTCCTCGCCCGATGGGATGCTGCTCTTCCGAGCCTGCTGCCTCCTCTGAGCAGGGCCCAGGACACTTCATCCACATCACTCCATGTTTGAGTAGATAGAAACTGGTGTAGGCTTGAAAGTTTTCCCTCCACCTGTTAAATCCCCAAAACCAGCCCTGATGTCTAGAAAGAGCAATTCCACGGAGTGACTCCTTGGATGTGGCGCAGAGCAGGGCAGGCTGAGGCTTTCTGCTGCTTCTGGTGGGCTCTTCCCAAGCCTGGCTGATGGCAGCCAGTGTCACCCTTCCCTGGCTGTAAAAGGGGACTGCGTGTGTGGGTGGTGGAGCGGGAGAGCCTCTGCTGCTGTGAATAAAGAGGTGACTTTGTCCCTGGCAAAGGGCAGTGTGGTGAAGGGGGCCAGAGAGGCAGGGAGCAGCTCCAGCATTCCCCCAACACTGGTTGTGGCCACCACCACACCCCCGTGCTCCTCAGGCACAGAAAAGGAGTAAAATGTAATGGGGGAAAACCAGAGTCCCCCTCACAGCACCAGCACCCCTTCTGAGTAATGAGATCCAGTTTATTGAGTGCTCCCTTTTTCAAGTAAAATACAAAACCAAACAAACATGCCCCCCACCCAACCAGTTCATGTCTCTTGACATGAAATATTTAAATAAGGTTTCTGTATAAGAAGCTGATTGTCCTCTATGTCATAGAGCAGGACCATGGTTTAAGGCAGCGTTTATGGTTTGCAGCAGGGAGGCTCTCCAGCCCCCCCAAATCCAAGCCCTGTGTGGAGCTGGGACGGGGGGCTGGGCTGTGCCTCACCTGCATCAAAGCAGCGTTGAGGAGAATGGGAATAAGCCATTAGCTCCAACCCCAGAAACTCCCAAACCCTTCCCTTTATACCGCTGTGGAGGTGCCAGGCTCTGCCTGTCCTCCCTTCCCACCCCAGCCAAGTGCCAGGCCCCATCCAGGTCACCCCAATGTCACTGTGCCACCTTCCCCTGATATTGCTGAGTGTGAGGAGAAGTCTTTTGGGGTCACTTGGTCTCTGCCATGAGCAGCATTGTGCAGTCCTTGTGTTGCCGTCCTGGTGTGGGACCCAGATACCCACCAGCCATCCCACAGGAGGACAAAGAAAGTGCTGGATTTTGACCTGTTCTCGTGCAGTTACTGGATCACGCAGGAGAGATTTTCTCCAAAACAACAGGGGCAAGAAGAGGAAGCGGCAGGTTTTGGGGGGATGAGGTCCAGGTCTTCATCATCGGGGACCTCGTCGAGGTGGTACCCGTCCTGCAGCAGCTGCCGGCTCAGGTCCTGGGTCACCTGCTGCGGGGGACAAAGCGGGGCTCTGCAGGATGGACACACATCCACGCTCTGTGGGGTGATGCTTCCAGCCCCTAGCCAGAGCCTCCAGGGGTCAGGGGAACGAGGGAGCCCGTGGGGACCCCACAGTGTCAGTCAAAGCCCCGCACTTGCCTCAGCAGAGGAGTATCCTGAGGAACACCTGGATCCTGGCTCCCCGTCACTAAGGGGGAAAAGAAACAGAGCTGGCCAGGAAACAGGGGCTTTAGGATGCAGATAAGGAGGATTTTTTTGGGGGAAAAAGGAGCTGGCAGTGCAACCCCAAGGGATATTTGAAATCTGGGTCAACAGGACCGTTTTGCTGTTCTGAGGTGCCCAGTGGCATCGGGGATGTTCTACAAGTGGCAAGTAAAATCAACCCTCCAAAAACGCCATCTGGGAGCACCCTTCCCTCAAAATCGTGGGATCTTTATCCAAAAATCCTGGGATATTCACCTGTCTGAGTCGAGGGAGACCAGGTTTTCATCAGCTGTCTGGCTGAGCGCTGTGTAGCCCTTGTTGAACTTCACGGTCCTGCCAGAAAACAGGAGTGAGACAAGCACAGATGTTTTAGGTGGAAACACATCCACAGAGCTGACAGGCTGAGCAGCCAGGTCAGGAATCCCACTCCTTCCCACCCAGGCACTCCTCAGGGCCACCACCAGCTAAACCCCGGGATACCCAAATAAATCCAGACCACCAAATCATCCCCCCAAAAAAAGAGAAAACCAGTATAGTTTATTATACTGGATGTTCCTGGCTAAACAGAGCCAGCAGAACAAACTTTTATTTTTAATCCTCTGAGTTTCCCAGGCTCCCCAAGAAAAATGAAAAATACATTTTGAAAATAGGAAGAGGGGATCAGACCTTTTAGGAGTTGGTTTCGGGGCAGTGGGTGCCCCCAGCAGCCCCTGCCTTCGCAGCGCTGCCTTTGCCAGCTCCCGCTGCCTCTCTGAAAGCCAAGCACAGGAACAGAGAGAAAAATTCCCAAGTGCTCCCAAAGGGTTTATTCTTTTGGGGAATGGGGGAGGAGGGTGTTGCAGGTGAGTGTGGGCACAGTTCAGTGCTTTCCAAAGGCATCTCTATGGGGTTTTATAAAGATTTTATCCCACCAAGGAATAAAAGGACTTTTGGTAACTCCAGCTCTGGGAGAGAGGTGGAAATGACACCTGAAATCCCAGCAGAGTCCACCAAGCATCACTTACTCAGCTTGGCCTGAATGGAAGGAGGTTTGCTCATGATGTATGGACCCCTTTTCTCCACCACATCTGCCCCTTTGTTCAGCCTCTTCTTTTCAGCCCAAATCAGCTAAAAAAAGAGAGGAAGAAGCATTTAGCGTCTCTCCATGGGGATGAAGTAAAGCAGAGTCATCTCAGGGCATCTGATGGTTCCTGGGAGCTCAAGGTGAGCAGGGAAATCTGTCCCCAGGTCGGCTGAGGAGGGACAGCTCCTCCTCCCCAGCCCCAGAGGGAGAGGAAAAGGGATAAGCAGATCTATCAGCAGATGAAAGGATTATTTGGGAATGGCGATGCTAAAAAACACAGGGAGTCACCATCAGTTCCTGTGCAAGCCTGGCTGCAGTAACACTTGGGGAAAGGTGGTGGAGGAGATTTCCTGAGAATTTAATGAAACACAAACATAAGGATTACATATTTTAATTCTGGGGTTTGAGCCTTTCGAGTTTCTCCTTTTACCCAATTATTGTCAAGGAGAATGCTCCTAAGGGCAAAGAGAAGGAAAAAACCTCCATAAACACAAGAAATATTGAAGAAAATGGAGGGAAAATCAGAGAGAGTTGGCACAGGAGGGACATAGAATTAAAGGAACAAGGCAAAGGACTTGGGATGGTGATTGGAGAGCACAGCCAGGATTAGCCTCAGTGTCTTAAATGAGAATTAGCAGGACAGAGCTTTATCCTGGGAATAACCAGTGGCCCCCCAGATCCCTCTGGATGTGCCCTACCCCTCCTGGGCAGCTGATGCTGTGCTGATACACCTGTGTGTGTGTGTGTGTGTGTACACACGTTTATTATCTGTTTATTGATATATTTGTATGTATACAATGTGTACAGTACTGTGCCTCCTCTGCAACTCTGAAAGGTGAACGCTCCCACTGTATTGCTTCTTTAATGCCCCATGCACCCCACACCGCCCCACGGATACATCCCCAGCCCCATAACCCCCGGGCACACACCTCACGCCGCCCCACGGATATATCCCAGCCCCATAACCCCCGGGCACACGCCCCACACCGCCCCACGGACACATCCCCAGCCCCATAACCCCCGGGCACACACCCCACACCGCCCCACGGATATATCCCCAGCCCCATAACCCCCGGGCACACACCCCACACCGCCCCACGGATACATCCCCAGCCCCATAACCCCCGGGCACACACCCCACACCGCCCCACGGATACATCCCCAGCCCCATAACCCCTGTGCAAACACCCCACACCGCCCCACCGCTATATCCCCAGCTCCAGCCCACCCCTACACACGCTCTCCTCAGCCCCATAACCGCCATGCAGATGCCCCACACAGCCCCACGCTCAGGGCCCAGCCCCGCAGCCCCAGCCCGCCCGTACATCGCACGTACCCCCGGGCCCCCCCGGCCGCCGGCTCCGCTCGCAGCGGGACCAGGACCGGGACCGGGACCTGCCCCGGCTCCGCCGCTGCCCGTCGCCATGGCCGCCCCTGGCCCCGCCCCCTGGCCCGCCCGCCAATGGCAGCGCGGGGCTGGCGGGGCTCAGCCAATGGGCGGCGGGGAAAAGGCGCGCCCCTCTGCCGCGCATGCGCGGTGGGACCAGACAGCGGGACGGGACAGGGGGACAGGGGGACAGGACAGGGGGACAGGACAGGGGGACAGGACAGGGGGACAGGACAGGGGGACAGGACTGCGGGACAGGACTGCGGGACAGGACTGCGGGACAGGACTGCGGGACAGGACTGCGGGACAGGACTGCGGGACAGGACTGCGGGACAGGACTGCGGGACAGGACTGCGGGACAGGACTGCGGGATGGGATGGGACGGGAGAGAGGAACGGGACTACGAGCCTGCGGGGTGGGAAGGGAGAGCGGGACACAACAGCACGGGTTGCCCTTTGCATGGCTCCTGCCCGGCATGGCTCCTGCCACTTTGCAAAAAAATTTCTGTTTCCCCAGAGAATTCCTCTCTTCAGGAGGAAAATAACAACAGAATTAAGATATTTCCCCTTCTCCTCCCACCCACTTTTGTTGGTGTTTTTTTCTTTCCCAAGCCCTTGCCTGGGTGGAAAGACAAGGAACCCAGAGCTGAGTGGAAAACAGGGACAGTATCTATCCCAGAACAGATCTCCTTCCCAGTGGGGACACGACCCTTGCAAACAGGAGCCTCCACACATCACCCCAGAGAAATGTCTCCTCTCAGGTCTTGTTCTCCTGCTCCCCGAATCTGTGCATACAGGAACCATGCCCTCCAAACACAGCTCCTTCTCTTCCTGTCCCAGAGCCAGGTGCTTGGGAAGTCTGGACACAGGCTTTGCAGAGTAATAATTTAGAAGCTCCTAAAAGCACATTCGTGCTTTGCTCCTTCTTTTTCCCTACAAAAGTAACAGGAAATAACCACACGAGGCACTCGTACCACATCAGTCAAACCAGTTTTTCCTTTATTAGGCCCAACTTCACAGCACTTCCATTGTGACTCAATAAAGGAAGAAGTTATTTCAGGTAAGATTTAAAGTTTGTCTCTCCAGGTTACCGTGTACAATCAGGTATCAACAGTGAAATGCTTGAGTAATGCACCTGGAATAGAAAAGAACAGGGAAAAAAAAAAAAGCCCTTAAAGCAGCAGCCTAGAATCTCCACAAAATTTCCATGAGGTCCCAAATGAGTTAATCTCATTCCTTTTACCTTCAAAGTCTTGTTTAACCACCCTCAGCTCAAAAATGCAGGTACTGCATTCCCAGCACAGCTGATTCAGGACCCCCGGCACCAAGACATTGTATCCCAGGGCAAGGAGGAAAAGGACTTAAAAGATCCAGAATCAAGAACTATTTGTAGCAGTCTGACACATAACCTCACTATTCTAAGCATAATATTTTTAAAAAGTTTGTAAATGACACTGGTTATCTCCTGAGGAAACTGAGTTAAGAGGCTTCACTTCCACAAGGATTTTTACTTAGGGCTTTATTTTAGTCTGGGATTACAGCATATTAGGTCTTGCCTATGCTGTCTTTGCCAGGGGGTTTGGGGTCCAGGAGTCCCATGCCAAGAGTCAGGGAAGCAACATCAAACCTTACCAACAAGGTTTATGCTTTGTCCAGACCCAGTTCCTCTGGAGTGGAGATTCCAAGTTCACTCAAAGTTGGTCTAAGCTCCTGGATAACGTAAGGATAAATGTCCTTGTGAGGTCCTGCCTTGTCCTGAAAAAAAACCCCAAAAAACAAAGAATTAAGTTACTTCAACACACGTATCTCCACAGCCTCCCACTTAAGCCCTTGCTTGTGGCAGAACAGAGCTCCTGGTCTCTAGGGGCTGAAATAAAAGTCCTGGATTAACTCCCTGACAAGGCTGGCTTCAGGTGTCAAGGAGCAGGTTTCAGGTGTTTTCCAAGAGAGCTTTCTGAGTCACTTCTCTCAGTCCCTCATGAAGCCAGAAAGCTTCGTGCTCATCATGGAGCCACCGATTCTGGCAGCAGGAAAGTGTGCCTTCCCTTTGCAGCAGGAAAGAGCCAGGGGAAACTCCCCTGCTGCCTGACTCTAGCAATGGGAGCAGAGCAGTTTGCACCCACCTTTACAACTTCTAGGATGCGGACAGCGCTGGCAAAGTCATTTAACCGTCTGCAGGCTCTCAGAGCCGCGTCGATGATTTTGGGCTCCGGGACCAGGTCGTAACCAACCAGTGTGTTAATGCCTGTGGAGACAAGGAACACCAAGGGGAACTTGGAACCAGCTCGTGATGCTCTCAAAAGGAACCCCTTGCTGTCTACTCCCTTCCTCTCCAGCAGAAAAACCCAGCCAGGTGCTGCTGGAATGATCCCTCTGGCTGCAATTATCTGCTTATGCAATCACATTTTTAAGGCCTAGTTGGGGAAGTTTAATAAAACTTGGCAACTGCACAGCAAACTGGAGACGGCCAGACAAACACTCTGGAGGGAGTTATGGCCAAGCCATTAGTCAAAGTCTAAAGAAAAATGAGCATAGTAGAGTTCAGACACACTCTCCTTGGAGTGAACTTTACTCTCCCTCCCATCCAGGTGTTAAAATCATGGAATGGTTTAAGTTGGAAGAGACCTCAAAGATCATCCAGTCCACCATTCTGTCATGGGCAAGGACACCTTCCACTAGACCAGGTTACTCCAAGCCCTGTCCAACCTGACCTTGGACACTTCCAGGGATGGGGAATCCACAAAACGCCAGCTAAAGCTGTTACTTGTGGTCACAAAACTTCTATTTATTCCAGGCTGTGCTTCCCTGTTCCTCAACGTACCTTTCCTGAGCTCCCAGGCATCAATATCTGGCTTGTTGAAATACGTCACCCAGCGAGCATCAAATTCTTCATCTGACTCTTGTGACCCATGAGAGTAGCAGCGGGCAGGAAGCACAGCTGAATCCAGAAAAAAAAGGAACAAATTTGGAGCAAAATGAAGGTAACACTACTTTAGTCCTGACCTAGAAGCCATAAAATAAGGATTTTCTTTTTTACAGTCGCTCTGGATCAGTCCTGGATGAGCCCTGGGTGGATGCAACTTATTAAATATCATGGTTTATGTTGTGGCAAAGTGTCTCCTTTTTTCCATATCAGACTTCCAAAGTGTTCTCAGGGCAATGGGCAGAGCAGGGGAAAAAGAACAAAAACCAACTCTGGATGCCAGTCCTTAACAGGTTTTCTGGCATTCCCTTTCCTGTAAAATACAGGAATGCTCCCTCTTCCCAAAGCCAAGTGAGACTGAGAAGCTTTAACATGCACATCCTCCACCAACAAAATTCCACACGATTCCTACAAAGGGTCTCAAAAGCAAAGGTGTGAGAGATATTCCTTCCAACAGAAGGGATGGAGGAGGAGAAAAAATGATCAGTCTGTGTCTATCCAAGAGAAAACTCCTGGATGTCAAGGTTGCAATTGCATTAATAATTGACAACTAACCACAAAAGCAGATTGTATGTTAATGCACAAATCAGTCTGATATGATCATTAATTGGTTTCTCCACTCAGCACTATCAGAAATGGCTCATTTTTTGGATGAACTTGTCATTTTTTACCCCACACAGGTCGGAACAGTTTTCCAAGAGAACTAAACTGAAGAACCACAAGCCTGGAGCTTCCTTTCCCCACTGCTAATCTCACTCCACTAATATTTGCAGAGGTCACACACCAGATACGACCTTGGAGCTCAAAGCTCTGCTTCACAGAAGTCAAATTTAGCTCCTGACTTTTGATTTCTTAAACATAGCATGAACCATTCACAGTGATCAACTTCAGGGTTTTATTTAAATAAAAACAAACAACCCAACAGAACTGAGTTGTATTTTTGCTAATATACTTCTCTTTGGTCTCATTAATGACAGCCCAATTAGCAGGCCATTTGCTTTTTCAACAAAATTAAACCTGGTCCAACATTTCAGCTGCAATACTGGTTTATGTAATAGCAGCACGAAAATAGCTTTATTTATTTTAGATATGGAAAAGTAAATGACAAGCCAAGACTGAATTAAAATGCTCTTTTGCCTTCTGTAGGGAAATTCCCTCTCCTTCCCCCAGCTCCAGAGCAGACCTTTGACCCTGCTTTCTGCAGCAAATCACCTGCACACCTGAGCTCAGAGCAAGAGCAGGGCTCTGTAAATGCTCCTGCTCCCAGGACACTGCTAAAAACCCTTCAGGTTTCAGCTGGTTGAACGTGAATCCTTATTTTTCCTGAAGGGAAAAAAAAAATCCTATGGAGAAACACCTAAATTGAAGAGCTGAAATTCCATTTTAAGTCAAAATTTTAAGTGTTGCCAGGAGGTAAGTACAGACCATAGGAATTAAAACTCTGGATTTCCAGGGTGTGTTTCTCAACTGCTGCTATGTTTCTTGTCCACATTAATGCTTCTATCTGTATCTGCAGATTGGAGTGAGTGTCCCTCTGCCCTGAGTTTCAGAGGGGTCCATCAAGGTCACTGTCACACACAGGACGTGTGACAAGCCATGCCAACCTCACCAGACAGAGATTCCCAACTCAAAGAAGCAAAGGGCAAGCACCTTTACTTTAAAGTGAACTCAACCATTCACTTTAAGAGCCTGGGAAGCCTAAAAATCACCTAAAATGACACACAAAAAACATGTTAAAGCTTCTCCCTGAGGGCTGGAATTGGTCAGTTTTCTGCGGTAACAAGCACAGAAAAAAACCACACATGAAGAAAAACATTAATTCACTGAAACCCTGAGAACGAGGAGCCCATGGATTACACAGGGAAGGTTTTGTAGATACAGAATCCTCCTGCAAAGGGGTCTTATCAGCGCTAAGGAACACAAGACCTCGGTAAAGAAGAACACAGAGCATACTGGAAACGAGGCCCAGAAGCAGCCGGGGTTCAGCAGTTCAAAGGAACAACAAGCAAAGATTTTTAGTGGATTTAAAATAACAAAAGGCCAAGGGTGTTGGGCAGCATCGAAGGAATCCTGTGCTTATTATTTAAAAAGACGCAGACAGGCTCCAAAAGGCAGCTGCTTAACTCACACGTGCCGCAACAGAGGCACCCACAAGTGTCCGAGCATTATTAATGTCCGTTAATTAGGTATTAATTGCAATGCAGAAGTTAATTAGGCATTCGCTGCGATGCACAGGCAGCGCATTCTCCGCAGTCTCTGCCTTCCAGCCCTGCCACCTTGGCCACCACCATCACACCACGCTGCCTGGGGCTAGTCCTCCTCTTCCCGCTATTAACTCACAATAAGGTGTTAATAAAATAAATAAAATTAACTGAGGTGTTAATTAGGAGCGCGAGGGCCGGCGCGGAGCTGGAGCGGAGGTCACCGCCGTCCTCCATCAATGTCACCTTGGCGGGGGGCGCGGGGGAAGCGCGGCCTGCCCCCGCCGCAGGCCCGGGGGTGCCCGGTGCCCCGTGAGGCGGTACCGGCGGGGGTCCCGGTGTGGCGGCCGGAGCGGGCCGCGCTAGGCCGCGGGGTCACCGCAAGGACACGCCGGGCCCCGCCGCCTCACTGCCCGCCGGGCCGGGAGCCCGGGCGCCGACCGCGGCGGGATTGCGGCAGAAGGGACGGAGACGAGTGCGGCCGCTCACCTGCTGGGCCGGCGGGCCGGCGGACGGCGGCGCGGAGGCCGGAGACGGCGCAGCGGCGGAGGACAGAGGCGCTGGCGGCCAGCATGGCGGTGGGCTGTGAATGAGGGAGACAAGCACCGGGGGCGCGCCGCTGGCTCCCGCACCGGGAGGGAGGGACGGAAGTGAGGGCCGGCGGTGCGGGGGCGCGCAGGCGGGTACGGCGGCGCGGCGGGAACGCACCGGCAGCGCGGGAGGGCGGCGCGGCCGCGGGGACGGGCTGGGGGCGCGGCGGGGCGGGGCCGGCCGCCATCTTGGGGCGGGGCCGCCCGCCATCTTGGGGCGGGGCCCGCCGCCATTTTGTGCGTGAGGGAAGCTGCTGGAGGGTGCCCTCAGCTCGGCGGGCAGCTCCTGAGCCGTGTTCGGGCTCGGTTTGAGGGGTTCCGGCTGCTGCTGTGCCCGTTTAGCCGAGCCTGTACTGCCCTAATGCAGCCTCCCCGTCCTTGGCAATGGGCTCCACTCGGTCCCTGTAAGGGGAATGGTCTCAGGGTGGCTCTGCCACCAACCGCACCGACCCGAGCACGAAATCGCGCCACAACTCCTCCCTGGGGCTGTGCCTCAGCAGTGCCGCACAAAACCTTCGTGATAGTTCCACTCACCATGTCCCCTGGTATCATCGCCCCATCGTCCTGTTTAATTCTATTATTATTATTATTATTATTATTATTATTATTATTATTATTATTATTATTTTCTCATACAGGAAGCCATCAGTCCACAGCCAGCAAAGCAAGGAGGATAAAATCCCCAGTGCTGCCTCTGTGCAAACTACTGGCCTATGAGATCAATTAAAGAGATGTTGCAAATTAATAAAATAAGGAGAAATAAATTCTTTTCATTCTTTTTTTACTTGCTCAGAGAAATGTGAAGGGCTATTAGTGCTCTAATGTGTGGCTCCCACAGTCTTCAGTCTCTGATCAGAGTGTTTATTAATAAATAAGAGGAATTTATTCAGGCTCTGATCCGAGTGTTTATTAATAAATCAGAGGGATTTATTAATGACAAGTTTATGAATTAATTTTATTAGTGATTTTTACAGCACTGGGGGTAGGTGCCTGTACCTGGTGCTCCCATGTGGGGTGGAGGGTTGATCCTGAATGGGGTCTGCACTGGAGAAAGGAACTGGGAAGAGCTGGATGGGACAGAGCCCAAAGCTTTCCCAGCCCCAAACCCACAAAAAGAAAAATTAACATTACAAAAAAAAAACCAGTTGGAAATTAATGTTCAAGTGAAGGGAATCAATCTGCATATCTGCATCAGGGCAGATAAACACAAGCCTCCTGCTCGAGGAGCAGCTGCCTGCTGAGGGAGATAACAAGGTCACTGCCTCACAAAATAGACCCTGCTTCCTCCTCCTCCTCCTCTCCTTTCATTCCCGCTCCCAGCCAAGCAAGCCCTTGACAAAGCGGGAATGCTGACTGTCCCTGTAGAGCAGGAGTGAGGCAGGGAGATAAGGCAGCTGCAGCCAGAGAATCCCTCACACGTGGATTTTGGGAAGGGTTTGGTCCTTAATACCGATTATTTCATCCTGCAGTGCCCCTGGGCTTGGCATCCCATAACCCATTCCCCAAATCTCCCCTGTCCCCACTGGAACTGGGGCTTTGCCAGGTGCTGCTGTGCCAGCACAGGAGACCTCAATCCCATTCTTCCAAAGAACAGAGTTTGGCTAGGATCCCCTCGTCCTGAGTTGGCAGCGGCCTTCACTGTGCTGATCCATGCCACCACCAGCAGCCAAGATCATCCCCACATTTTCCCATAGACATATCTCAACTATTTCTAAAGAGCTTTTATTTTGCGTTCATTTCTCTTCACCCCCTGGAAGTAGCAGGGATTTTGCTCCAAAGAACTCTGCAGCCAAGGCATAACCCCAAACCTCCTCATCCTGTGCTGTGCACTGCATCCAGTCACAATAACCCCCCACCCAACGCTTCCATCACCCCCAGCTCCCCACACCATGGTTTCCCCCGACTCCAGACCAGAGTATCCGATGCAGGTTTTTTATTTCCTTGTGCTGTCTCACAGGCAGGCAGCACAAGTGCAGCTTGGCTCCGTGGATGCAGGGAGGGAGCAACCTCTGTGCTTGTTTGGGTGGGTTTTTTGGGATGAATCACAGCCCCGTAGGATGCTAAGCCCAGCCTTAATAACTCTGACAGCTCCTCAGCAGCAGGTTTGATAATGAAGGTTTTATTCCAGAAGCTTGGGGCAAACCCATCTCTCCTGATGGATGAGGCATTGCAATGGGGAGTGGTGGTCATGGTCCGGGCACCCCTCAGCTGCTCTGGCTCCGTGGGAGTCGCTGCAGGATGTGGCTGGTGGTCACAGTGTCCCTGGGTGGCTGAATTAGAGGTCACCAGCTCCCCCCCCAACATCCTCACCTGCTTCAATCCCTAACCAAGAGATGATGGGTTTAATCTCACACCAAATCTGGGGACCCCCATCCACAGGGTTCAAGGAGCAGCAAGTGGGGACAGGTCAGGGGGAGCCTGCAGCCCCCCAGTGACCCTGGAAGGAGTGGAAATTCCTGCCTCAATAGCTGGCCGGTGGGGTGGGAGGCATTTGGGTCAGTGGTCCAGCTGGCCAGCGGTGGTCCCCGAGCCCGTGGGGCTGTCAGACACCTGTACCTGCAGCTTCTTGGGCAGCAGCTCCTCGCAGGGAGGTGGCAGCTGCCGCTTCAGCCCCGTGGTGGAGCATCCCGATGTGTCTTCTCCCACCTCATGCCGGGGCTCCGGGGGCTGGTATCCCGTCTGGTTGGGATCCAGGGGGTCCCGGGAGAGCAGGATGCAGATGGAGGGCACGTTCTTGTGGACAGTCAGGTTCTGTGCGGGGCCGTCAGGCGGTGGGTCCTGGTTCTCCCAGACCTCCAGCACGGTTTTGTAGCGTACCTTGGTGACCTGGTGGAGCCCTCCCAGCTTGCGCTTCATGATCTCCACGCAGGTGATGGTCTTGGTGACCGCCCTGCCACAGCCGCTGAACACAATCTGTCGCCTGCCCTTCAGCTCCATCTGGGCCATGGCAAAGTTCATCAGGTTCCTGATCTTGCTGCCCTCCTTCACTTTCATCTCCACCACGTCTGGGGGCAGGTCTGGGAAGGGCAGCGGCATCTCCTCCTCTGAGGTCCTCACCTTTCGGAAGTTCTCCATCCTGGGCTGGGTAACGGGCTTGGCTCTCCCTCCTTTGGCAGCCATCCTTCACCTCTTCCCGGTGGATCCACACAGGCTCCTAGCCCCCCGCGACCATAGCAGGGCTGACCTCGCCGCCCTCCAGCCCAGCCCTGCGTCCTGCAACCACCAGCCCCTTCCCCTCGGCTCTCCGGGGGCTGGCAGGGGGCTCGGTGGCAGTGCCAGAGGCTGTCTCCTGTGGAAGACAAGGCTGCAGGATCCCCTGGATACTCCCAGTTGCTCCCAGCAGGGATAACAGCCGGCTCCAGCTCTCCGTGATGCTTGGGCTCCTCCGCTCCCACTGCAGCATTCGCTTCTGCTGCTCTTTGCTTCATTCTGGACTTCAGCAGCCCCCAGAGCTGTTCTGTGTAATTAGCAGATCCTCCCCCTCTCCCTCCCCTTCCTCCCCTCCTCCTCCTCCTCCTCCTCCTCCCCTGCTCAGCCGCCCATCCCAGCACCCAGCTCCTGCCTTCATCCCTGCCAGGCAAAGGGGAGGGCAGGGAACCCAGGTCTCTGTCCCGGAACAGAGAAGGGAAGGAGGGGAGGGTGGAAGGCAGAGGGAGAAGCTCACTCTTGCCTTCATAATGTTCCCAAAGTCCTGCCCCCTTAAAGAGAACCTGGTCCCTTCTCTCGGCGCTCGCTCCTCTCAAGGACACCCACTGCTAACTGCAAATGTCACCCTGCCTGCCTGTCCTGCAGCATTCCCACAGGGATGCGGAATCCCAGCCACGCTGTGTCCAGGGATGGCACAAAGATGCAGCAGGTACTTCAGGAAGTACTTGGGACTCTGAGCTCGACCCTTATTAGCCACGAGAGAAGCCAGTGGAAGCCGCAGCCAGGAGAAAGCCTGGCCGATGACATCGCAGGCGAGCATGCCTCGAGTGTGCCAGGGCTCTGCTCCCCCCAGCACCCCGCATCTTCAGTCGGCAGGAAAGCCTCGCAATTCCCAAAGCTCCGAGGAGCAGATGCCGTGGCAGAGCTGGTTTTCACGGGCGATTTCTCTCTCTCTCTCCCCTGCTCCTCCTCCTCCTCCATCCCTCCCTCTCCCTGCTGCTCTCCCAGTCCCTGTCCCTCACTCATCTCCACATCCCCAACGTGGAGCTGCCCACTGTGGGCTCACCATCACATGTACTGGCAACAAATCCCAGAAAAATCCCTGCTGCAGGCCAGGAGATGTCCCCTTCCTGCCCCCAATCCCTTCACGGAGCAGAGGAAACGTCCCTGCCCCAGGCTGGCCCTCTGCCCGCCCCTGTCACCTGCCTGTCCCCTCCCGCCCCGCTGGCCGGGGGATCATTGCACAGTGGAAAGACATGTGAGTATTGACTTGCAGTCAAATCTTATCGGCCTCTGGAGGCCCCTGGATTGGTTTCACTCTTAGCAGGGCTTGAAAAAATACATAAATAAATCGATCTCATGTCCGTGGAGGTGAAGGCAGGATGTGGCTGTCACCTCCTATCCAGGGAGGATCCCACATCCCTGTGGTCCCCAAAGCAGCTTTCTGTGGGTAGTACTGCCTAAATGGGGGTGGATATGGGACACTCCTGATCCAACAACCACTGGATTGGCATCTGGGTGGGTCTGTGAGCAGTGGGATGCGATGGGATCCTCTATCCACCAGCAGTGTGCTGGAAAACCCCTTGAGATGCAGAGCATTGTTTCCCAACCCATCTAATCCTCTCTGAGGCTCCTTGGGCACAGAGAGGGGAACTGAGGCAGGGCAGGCAACGCTTCCAGACTCACCCCCAGCACCAGATCCAGGCTCTGAGCGTTCCCAAGTCCCTTCTGGTGCTCTGCAGTAGTGAGCAAACCTATTCCCTATGCTCCTATCTTGGATTTGTCACTGCTATGAGACAAAACAATGACATTTCTCCATCTTTCCATTTGATAACACTTCATGGAATCCCCACAGAAGGCACTTGGCTCCTTCCTAGGGCAGGCAGGGATGGATTAAAACCCTCAGGGAAATTCCTGCCTTCAAAATGCGCTAAACCCCTGGAGAAATAATCGGGAAGGATTTTAGTGACTGAGAAATCCCTCAGGGTCCTTATCCAGGTAGCCTGGGAGGGTTACACAGACATGGAGGGCTGACAGCTCCAGGGCTCTGGCCAAGCCATGTGAATCTCTGGTGCTGGCTGAACCATCCAGCCCTTCTTTCCTGACCCAGAACCAGCTCCTGCCTCCCGTGGCCCATTTTCCATGGCGTCCTGGCGCTTCCCCACCGTCGGATGATGGAAGCAGCAGCAGCTTCTCCCCCTCCATCTCTCGTTGCTGCTTAATGAACTCTGCTTATTGCAGCCTCCGAAATGGAGGCGGGAGAGGTGCAATCACAGAAAGGCTTCCAGAGGGTGCGTTCCTCCCAAGGCCAAGGCTCTGCTGGGAGCAGGGGGGGCATTAATGACAGGGGCTTATTTTCCCTCTGCAGCGCTTAAAATGTAAATGAACTTCATTATTAGCAACTCCGTTGCTAATTACCATCTGAAGCTATTCATTAGCCTGTCAGCTTATTTGTTGGAGGACAACAGAGTGGATGGGTTACTCCAAGCCAAGGAATAGCTGAAATGAGCTCAGCAGGGTGGGAGAGGAAAAGCAGGAATGGGGGCACAAAGGCACAGACAGCTCCAGCCGTGGGGGATCAGGGAAACAAAAAGCTGGAAAAGAGGATGGAGAGTCCTTTAAAATGGAGAAGAAGCAAATGGGAAAGGCAGGAGTGATGAAAAAATGACAGTAAAGGAATTACACCCTGACTACTGTCCATCTGTCCTTCCTGAGCAGCCACTCTGGTTACAGTAGGGCCCAGAGAGTGCTTTCTTCTTCCCTTTTCCCACTAGAGTTTCTCTCGGAGCATTCCAGTGCCATCCCAACCCCACACCAGAGGAGTTCCAAATCCCTGTGGGACCCTCTTGCCTGGTCCCAACCCCACCAGAGGTGTGAGCTTGGAAGGGTTATTTGGGAGAGCAGCCAAGAGGAGAGCTGGTGGTGGCAAGAATGGAGAGGGCTGCTGGACACAGCACGGAGCCCAGCCAAACCTGGGAGAGTGGGGAAAAAACCCCAAAACCATATTCCTAATGGAGATCAGGGCAGCTGGAGAGGAGCGGTAACCCGAGCCCCTGTCCTCCACCTGCCCTCTCCATATTTTCTTTCATCCAAGGTAGCCCTGCTCAGGAACAGGACGGAAAGTGGGAGCATCCGATACAAGGAAAGTCTCGGTGCCATCGCCCATCTCTGCGTCACATCGGCCCGGCTCAGGTCTCAGCCTCTCATCACGTTGCACTCGGCAGCGGGATGATGCCAGGGCTGATTGTAACCTTGGCAAAAGGGGTGCAGAGGGACCCCGAGGATGGCACAGCTGCAGGGATCCCCTGCCAGCATCCCAGCCAGGGGCCTGGAGCTGCTGCTTCCCAGGAGCAGCCCTCCGAGGATGCAGCCCAGGGTGCAGGGGCTGTGTCAAGGTGCCAGAGGAACCCTCAGAGCATCCTGGGGTGGCACCAGCTCTCTGCTGAGTTCTTATCCCTACCGTAAGCAGAAAATTGCAGAGCTCCAGATAATCCTCATTTTGAATAGCCCGACGGTGAAAGAAAAGGGAAAAATCCCTTTCATAAGACAAATCCCTTTGCAGAGCTCCAGCATGATAAGCAGACGATGTTGTAAGGACCCTGAGGGCATTAATAAACCTGAATGTTCCTCACCAACCCTATCTGGGACCCCAACCCACCCCTGCCTGTGGCCCAGGAGCTCTCTTTAAGCTCAGCCCAGGGATCTCAGTCCTAGTCTCAGCTATGTCAGGACCGGTCTCTGGGTCAGCTGCAGCTGGTCTGGACTCCAACCTACAGACTGACCCCGAACTGGACCTGTGGGTTGATTTCCTTGTATTTGAACCTCTTTGCCTGCTGGGAATTTGCTGCTTGATCCAGCCTTTTCTTTGGACCTGCCCGTCCCCCCCAGCCTGCACTGCTTAGGGAGTGTGGGATGGGCAGTGAGGCTCTTCCCTCTGTTCTCTCTTGCTCTATCCTGGCTCTCCAGGCATTCCCTGTGAAGGAGGGGAGCACACATCCATTTGATTCCTGAATATCCCTGACTGGAAAACCTCCAGACCGGCAGGAATGTGGTAGTGCCAAGGGCAAGGATCAGCTCTGTAGGTGACCATTCCCAAAGCCTCAGTGGGATGGGAAGGTGCTGAGACAGCAGAGATGCAGGTGGGGAGGGAATTTAGGTGAGAGAAAGCTGGAGAGAGAAGAAATAAAGGACAAGAAATCAGCAGCCCCAAATCTCCAGTGTGCTCAGTGCCCACAGGCAGAGCCAGAGCAGCTCTCCATGGCACTGAGCATCCCCAGTGCTTGGCAGGAGTGGGAATCCATGACTCCATCCCCCCCTTCCTTTCCTTCCCTGCTCCTGGGCAGGACATGGAGTGGGATGTGCAGGGGTCCCTGCTCTCTGTGAGGAACAGCTCAGGGCACAAGACCCAGAAAGGGTTCAGAGCGGACAGCTGGGCCTCTGCTATGGGGTCATCTGTGGCACACTGCTTTTTCTGCTTCCCTTATTTTACCATCTGTGAAGCAGGCATTTTCCCTGTTTCTGCCAGGTTTCCTTCCTTGCATCCCCACAGCAAGGCTGTTCCCCTGCTGAAGGGGTTGGGCCACAGGGGCTTACTGGTGTAAAAAGATTTTGCTGCTTCCTTGCCCAGCTGTTCTTATCTTCCTGTGGTGGGATGTTGTCCTTGCTGCCCCTCCATGACCCTCGAGGCTGGACCTCGGGAAGGGAGGATGATTTAGTTGTCAAATAAAGTAATTTTCACAATACTTTACTGATATTCTCTCAAGCATTAAGGCAGGAGGTTCAAGTGGTGTGCACAGAACTCTGTGTGATGACGCTGAGAACAAGGGACACAGCCTATGGATCTCTTCGGCTGATTTCAGATTTATATCCTTTTTAGGAGCTTTTGAACCGTGTCTGTGAATCAGTCCAGTCCCTTACCCTGCCCTCTACATCCCGACCTTGGCATAGCTGGCAAAAGTAATCAACATATCTTCTGCCCTTCATGTAGGCCATTAATTAATTACTGTCCCCAGAATGAAGCACATCAGG
Organism: Sylvia atricapilla; assembly: GCF_009819655.1. Taxonomy (NCBI): domain Eukaryota; kingdom Metazoa; phylum Chordata; class Aves; order Passeriformes; family Sylviidae; genus Sylvia; species Sylvia atricapilla. Next base: position 18,740,547 of record NC_089152.1, read on the forward strand.
GTGTGGACATGAAGTACACCAAATTTGGCCCTGCTGGTGGGATCCGCTGCTTTCCCATTGCCTCCTGGATACAGGGAGCCTCTGTGCCCTACCAGGGGCTGCCCCCCAGAGCCTCTGCCCTACCGAAGGTGGTCTTCTACCCACATAGTGCTTGCCATGCCCTGGGTAGGGGTCACTGCACACCTGCCCCACAGAACCTCCATCCCTATAAAGCCCCCCAAGCCCCACAGAGAAGCCCCATAGAGCCCTCATTCCTGTAAAGCCCCCCAAGCCCCACAGAGCACTCCCAGTCCTACAGAGCCCCCCAAGCCCCATAGAGCACTCTCAGTCCTACAGGCCCCCCCCAAGCCCCATAGAGCACTCCCAGTCATACAGAGCCCCCCAAGCCCCATAGAGCACTCCCAGTCATACAGAGCCCCCCAAGCCCCATAGAGCACTCCCAGTCATACAGAGCCCCCCAAGCCCCACAGAGCACTCCCAGTCCTATAGAACCCCCCCAAGCCCCATAGAGCACTCCCAGTCCTACAGAGCCCCCCCCAAGCCCCATAGAGCACTCCCAGCCCTATAGAGCCCCCCAAGCCCCATAGAGCACTCCCAGTCCTACAGAGCCCCCAAGCCCCATAGAGCACTCCCAGCCCTACAGAGCCCCCCAAGCCCCACCCAGTACTCCCAGTCCTATAGAACCCCCCAAGCCCCACAGAGCACTCCCAGTCCTACAGAGTCCCCCAAGCCCCATAGAGCACTCCCAGCCCTACAGAGCCCCCCAAGCCCCACAGAGTACTCCCAGTCCTATAGAACCCCCCAAGCCCCACAGAGCACTCCCAGTCCTACAGAGCCCCCCAAGCCCCATAGAGCACTCCCAGTCCTATAGAGCCCCCCCAAGCCTCATAGAGCACTCCCAGTCCTACAGAGCCCCCCAAGCCCCACAGAGCACTCCCAGCCCTACAGAGCCCCCCAGTCCTACAGAGCCCCCCAAGCCCCATAGAGCACTCCCAGTCCTACAGGGCCCCCCCAAGCCCCATAGAGCACTCCCAGTCCTACAGAGCCCCCCAAGCCCCACAGAGCACTCCCAGTCCTACAGAGCCCCCCAAGCCCTATAGAGCACTCCCAGTCCTACAGAGCCCCCCAAGCCCCATAGAGCACTCCCAGTCCTATAGAACCCCCAGCCCTTTAGAGCCCCCAGTAAAGGCCCCGCCCCTTCCCCCAATGGCCCCGCCCCTTCCCACTCGGCCCCGCCCCTCCATCCGGCGGCATCAGGACCCTGGACAGCGGTAGGCGCTCTCGCGAGATCCTGGCGCTGCCCATAGCCCCGGCGGCGGCGGCGCCTCAGTCTCGCGAGAGCGCGGTCGCTGCGGCAGGAGCAGCACCGGGCGGGCGGGCGGCCGCCGCCACCCGCCGGGAACCGGAGGGGACGGCACGGGTCACGCCACGTGGTGAGTCCTGGGACTGTGGAGCGGGGAAACGCCTCGGGGTGAGGGCGCTGGATGCTCCCCCCGAGGGTGCTGACCGCCCTTTGCACCGACCTCCTGCTCTGCACCCCACTTGCGGGGGAAGATGCGCGGCGTGGGGCACCCGCGGTGACCCTGCACACGCGTGGGTGCACCGGGGACCGTGCGGGGATTGAGCCGCTCTTCTCCCCGATCCAGGCCGCTGCTGGGAGGCTGCGCCGGCTTTGAGGTGGGGATGCGTGGGGCACGCAGCCCTTCACGCGTGGAAACGCACGGGCAGCGATCCACGGCGAGGCCGAGCCCTGCCTGCCCTCCCCAAACGCACCCCACGCACCAGAGGGCTTTCTTCTCACTGCCATCACCTATGTGATCCCCCTCCTTTTTCCTTCCACTCCACCATATTCCTCATCTTGCGAAGAAACCCCACCCGGATTTATCGCTGTCGCGGTGTTTCCGCCCCACGGTGGCGCAGGTGTGGGGTCGGGAGGTGCCTGGCCGTGTGTCCCCGCTCCCGACACTCGTGGGTCGGCGCGGCCGGGCGGACGTCACCGCGCCCGAGGAGCCCGTATTTATAGCAGCGGCGGGATGGAAGCATCCGGGGGCTGCCGGCGGATGTCGGGAGACGGCGAGCCCCGGGGCTTCACCGTGTCTTTGGCGCTGGAGGGTGCGGAAAGACCCCTGGAGAGAGCCCCCCAAATCCTCCCGCGGCTGCCAGGCACTGGGACCCTGTGTCCTGGGAAATGTGTTGGCCGCTGCCAGCTGTGCCTGGCTAGCTGGGAAAGGGCAAAACCTGCAGGCAGGTGGGGGATACGCCATCTTCACGCTTTTATTTAAAACCTCAGGTCTTTTTTTTTTTTTTTTTTTGCTTTAATTAGTCGTAATTTTCACTTCTGGCACAGAGCTGAGCATGGAATGGTCTGGGATGGTCCTGGGATGCCGAGGTCCCGGCTTTCCCACCTGCCTGCTTTGGAATGAGGTGCCAAATGACATGAGTAATTGTTAGCCAGGCACTCAAGTGACTCATTAGTGACAATCGCCACTGATTTATTTTTTTTCCAGCTGATTTCTCTACTCAGATTTCCCTGCTCCCTTTTTGGCCCTGTTTTTGGCTTGGTCTTGCAGAGATGGCAGCTGTGAGGCAGCCAGGTAGTCCCTTTTGCTGGAATACAGCAAAAATAACAGTAATACATTTTTTAAAGAATAATTTTGGGGCCAGGTCATGAATTTGAGGGTTTCAAACTGCCCACAGCCACCTCTTTTTCCTGCTGCCCTACCTGGCCCTCTCCTGGATGTAGGTCAGTTGGGAGTGGGAGGCCCCACATTACTGGATCCTCTGGTAATCTTCTGCCTTAACTGGTACATAAGCCTGAGCCAGAGGAGCCAGGATTTATCACACTGCCAGCCAGGTGCCAGCCTGGATGTGTGATAGCCCAGAGTGTCACAGAAGTGGAGTAAACCGCTGTCCTTGAGTTGTTTTGGAATGGGGGAAAGGTGAAGGCTTTTGCAGAGGTCCCTGACCACTTCAATCAACCTTTTCTCTCATTCTCCTCCAGCTTTGCTAAAGCTCCCAAGTGTTTTTCCTGAGGAGCAGAGAGGCTGAACGTGTGCCAGCATGGCAGGTACGGGGCGCTCTGGAGATCATGGTGGGCCCTACTGGCCATAATGTCACCTCGTTAGTCACCAGTGGGGTGGTGGGTGATCATGGCTGCAGGAGTGTGGCCAGTGAGGGCTGAATTTGATCCTTTTGGGTCGGTTAGTGGTGGTTTCTGTGGGAAGTCCTTAGCTCCTGTGTAAAACTTGTCAATTCTCGGGGTTATTTAGGAAGCCTCTTGGTTTTCGTTCAGCTCCGGGCAATGCCTGACACCAGTGAAACTTTTCCTTGCAGAAAAGGTGAACAACTTCCCTCCCCTGCCCAAATTCATCCCCCTGAAGCCATGTTTCTACCAGGACTTCGATGCGGAGATCCCGCCGCAGCACCGGACCATGGCCAAGCGGCTTTACTACCTCTGGATGCGTGAGTGGCTGCGTGGGAATGGCTCCAGTAGGATTTGTTTGCCTCTCCAAAGGTTGCTCCTTAGGGAGATGCCAGCTGAAAGGGCAGGGCAAGATCAGGGGAAGCCCTTCTCCCCCTCCAGGCCTTGGTGTCTCCTGTCAAAACTCAGGAATGAGAGGTGGGCTGCAGCATCCCATGGATCCCAGCCCTTCCAGCCTCCAGGATGGAGCTGTGGAGCTGGCTCAGTGTCCCAGGGTCATTGATGGTGATGTTGATGTCCTGCTGTAAGGAGGAGACGGCTCAGACTGGAGGGCTGGTGTGCTTGCTCCCCAAAACGTGGAGCTTGAGGCTTCCCAGAGCTTGCCTGTTCTTGCATGCCTCTTGTGTGCCGTGCTGTGCTAACAGAGCTGTCACCAGCTTCCAGCTCTTCCAACTATCCTGGATCTCTCCTCTTCACCAACCTTGGGCAGGGAACAGAGCCAGAGGGACAGGTCACACCCCAACATAGGTGAAAACGTGCACAGCTCAGGGCGGGCTGGCACCAGGATTTCATTTCTTTTTAGAAGGACTTAGTTCCCTTACCAGGCGTTTCCCCTGAACTTTGGAAGCAGCAATGCCCAGGGAGTGCCTTGTGTTGTAGGGGCAGATTAGGAAGAGCTGAGCAAACACCACAGAGGCTGTGTGTTCCTGCTCTTGGCATGGCACCAGGCTGGCATCCCTGGGGCTGTGTCCCGCCAGGAAGGTGACCCTGGGGTAGCTTCATCATGTCAGAGGGTTTGCTTGTTTAAGGCATGGGAGGAAAAAAGCTGTACTTTCCTGGGGAAAGTCTTGGAGGTGTTCAATTCCCTCCCCATCCCAACCAGGATGTTCTTCCTCTTAATGCAACAGAGCTTGGTCCCTGCTCCTCAGCACAAGCACCAGCTCTCAGAGGCAGTTGCTGTCCTTTGGGTTTTGCCTCTGGAGCTCCTCTCTGGGTCATTTTCTCCCCACCAGCCCCTCAGACACCCAGCACAGAGTGGCTGGAAGGTCCCTCCGTGTCCTTTAGGGCAGCCCAGGCAGCTGAGCTCCTTCCCTTGCCAGCTGCAGCTCTGAGGCAGGCGGCGGTGGGAGGGCTTTCGTTCTCATCGAAATAATGAATCATTCTCCGAACTCGGAGGCGTCAGAACACAGCTGAGCCTTCTCTGCTTTGTCCTGTGTCTGCTGAGCTGGGATTCATAGTCGGAGCCCTTGTGTGGCCTGATCCCAAGCAGGGGTGGGCGAGGGAAATGTGTCACCCCCTGAACTGTTGAGGTGGGGTCAGGAGTTCAGGATTTTGGCTCTCAGTGGTGCTTGGGGAGCTCCTGCACAAGCTCCTTCAGCATAGATATATCTGGGGCAAGCAAAAAACTTCACCACAGTTCCTGCAGTTTCCTGTTGTTAGTGGAAGTGTGTCCTGGCTCGATAGGAGCGGGAGGATGCGATTCCTGCCAATCTTCAGAGCCCTGGAACTGCTTGGGGAATTACAACTCTGAGTGATACATTGATTTTTCTCCTGTTAGACTCAGCTGAAGCCTGACCCCCTTCAGCCCAGCCAGCCTGGGAATGTGCTCCCACCTTAAATTAAGGGATGCACAGCTAGGGCAGGACTCAAAGGCTGCATCCCTGGGGTCGGGGTCCTTGGTGTCTCAGTGCCACCCTTGCGTTGGTGCTACTCTGCTCTGTGTGTGTGTGTGTTTGCAGTGAACAGCATCACCTTGGCGGTGAATCTCGTGGGCTGCCTCGCGTGGCTCATTGGAGGCGGCGGAGCTGTAAATTTTGGACTGGCAATTCTCTGGCTCATTCTCTTTACGCCCTGCTCCTATGTCTGCTGGTTTAGACCTATTTACAAAGCTTTCAAGTAAGTGGTCGCACCTGAGCCTGGCTTCTTTTTGCCTTGTTTTCCTTCGGAAATGGTCAGTGTTTAGCTTGGGGCATTGCCTGACTAACTGGGGGAATTCCTTTCTGTGCAGCCCTTTAGCTTTACTTTCTAACCTTCAGAAGCAGAGTGTTTGGGATTTCCTGGGGGCCAAACCCCCTGTCTGGTGATGTAAAGGACACTTTCCATGTGCCTCTGTGCAGCAGTGGGGGACAGTGGTGAGGATGCAGCTGGGCTGCCACTTTCTCTCTCATCCCTGAGGCATCTTTTTATATTTTTCCACAAATCCTTGAGGTGTTCGTATGGATTACGTATGGTGCTGAGGTCAATTCCCAAATTTGGAGAACTAGAGGTGTATTTATTCCCCGTGTGGGGTGGTGTGAGCCAAGAGCCGTGTCCCAACACAGATGTCCTCAAGCCCAGCTGACTGAGCCATAGTGAGGGTCTGGTGCCCGTGGCTTTCCCAAGTGCCCCTTGGCCAGCCTCTTGCAGTTTCTCTTTTGCCTTTAATTTTGCTTTTCGTTACCCTCCTGCTAAACCACAGCCAGGTCTGATATGCAGGAGCATCTCCCTTCCCTTGGAGTGCAGCAGGGAGGGAGGGGCAGGTGTGACTGAGCCTTCTCTTGCAGGACAGACAGTTCCTTCAGCTTCATGGCCTTCTTCTTCACCTTCATGGCCCAGCTGGTGATCAGCATTATCCAGGCAGTGGGGATCCCTGGATGGGGGGTCTGGTAAGGAAAATGCTGCTGTGTTGGATACAGGGGTGGTCATTGTGGTGTTTTAGCATCCTTACTGGTTCTCTCCTTGGGGAATATGGTTTGAGAAGCTGGGAGGGCAGTTTGGGAGAGCTGGTGAACAAACCAGTTGTTTCCATCTCCTTGCAGTGGCTGGATCGCAGCGATTTCCTTCTTTGGGACCAACGTGGGCTCGGCTGTGGTGATGCTGATCCCCACGGTGCTCTTCACAGCCATGGCAGTGTTCTCCTTCATTGCTCTCACCATGGTAGGGCAGGACAAAGAGGGGTTCCAGGACATTGCTTTGGGTGGCCCTCGCCGCCACCCCGGGAGCTCCGCGCCGGCCGCAGGCGCTCAGCCCCTCTGGATTTTCCCTGCAGGTGCACAAGTTTTACCGGGGCAGCGGCGGGAGCTTCAGCAAAGCGCAGGAGGAGTGGACCACGGGGGCCTGGAAGAATCCCCACGTGCAGCAGGCGGCCCAGAACGCGGCCATGGGGGCGGCGCAGGGCGCCATGATGCAGCACGAGACGCAGTACTCGGCCACCCCCAACTACACCTACTCCAACGAGATGTGAGCAGCAGCGGGACTCTGTCCTCGGGAGGAAGAGCTGGGGGGGAAAAAGGGAGGAGGAAGCCTGAGCTGAGTTTCTGCAGCTGTCTCAGAAAGTCAGAGTGTACCATAATGGTGGTTCTTTTCCCGTCTTTGTAATGAGATCCTTTGGGATTTTTTTCTTTCCTTTTTTTTTTTTTTTTTTTTCCTGTTTTTCTTGTCTTGAGCTCTTTTCTCCTTTTTTTTTTTCCATTCTGAAGAGGCCGTGAGTTGACCTGCAGGGCTCTTGCTGTGCGTGGTAGTCAGTGTCCATTCACGTGTCTTCTTCTTCCCTGTGGAGTAGTGTACAGTGGTGGTTTTTTAATTACTGTGGTGGTAGGTGTACGTTAGAACCTCATCAGCCAAAAGCCCCCCATGCCCCCCAAATGGGAAAAAGAGCAACCAGCACCCATCTTCCTTCTTGGAATAAGCCTGAATCACGGGTTTTTGACGTGTGTGAGTTTTCTCTTTCAGTTGGTAGTGTCCAGCCACTTGCCACTGTCTCAGCAAGGGCAAGCAATCCTGGGAATTCTCCTTTTTTCTTTTGCTTTTTAACTAGCAGGTGGCTGACTGAATTAGCATTAAAAAAAAAAAAAAAAAAAAGAAAAAAAGGGAAAAAAATATAAGAAACCCTCAATCCTGCTGTTGATATGCTGGAAGCCAAGAGATTCCTAATCTACACCCTGGCTCAGGATCTACAACTTCTCTTAGTGTGTGGTGTTGTAAGTGAGTAGTTTACACTTTGATGTGGAGGACCAGTGTGTGTGTACGCGCGTGTGTGTGTGTTGGGGGAGCAAGGACAGGTTTTCCCTGTGGGATACAACTATCCCATTCCAGATTCTGCATCCTGAGTCTGGTTCTTTTAAAGGCTCCTGTTTTGAAAAGCAGCTGTAAAAGCGACAGAGCGTTCCTCGCTTGGGCAAGGCTGCGGGTCAAATCTTGCCACCCCATATCCCAGCACATCCAAGCAGTCTCCTTGCTCATGGAAACAGCCCAGGCCAAGATTTGGCCCCGTTAGCTTTGGAGGTTTGTGCTAATTTAAGTCTCTTAAGGAAACCTCCTGGCTGAAGGGGAGGACTTCTGCTCACTTGCGCTCCTAAAAAGCGTGGTGAGGTGTGGCCGTGTGTTCTCCTGGTGCAGAAATCCCTGTCAGGCCTGAATCCCTTCCCAGTTTGGGGATGTTGGACATTAAATAATGATCCTGCACCCCAGCAGGAGGCAGCTGAGCTCAGACCAACACTTCTTTGGGAAGGTGACTGGCACACCCTGGAAAAAGTTATGACTGGGAGCATAAATGGGATGGATGCTGCAGGGCAGGAGTAGGGAAAGCTACTTCTCCGAGATGCTTTTCAACTCTAAATGCACTTTAAATAAGCCAAATTTTTTCTCCAATTCCTCGAAAAGCAGCCCAAACAGAATCCAGTCCATCTCCTTGGCTCCAGTATCTCCTGCCTGGCACAGGGAAGGAGCTCAGTGTGCCACCAGCCAGGACTGTGCGAGTCCCCAGTCCCTCACCTGTCCCCTCCATTCCTCCAGTGATGCTTGGATGTGACCCCTACCCCTGAGAATCACCCGAAAAAGGACCTTCTTTTCTCCAGCAAAGCACACCAAGACTAGTTTCCTTTTTAAGGGTATCACTCCAGTCATTCTGCAATAGGCAGTCGTCTCTTGACCAGACTAAAATGCAGCTACTGATAAAATGCCTGTCTGTGTGTGTGTGTATATATTTATGTATAAAATGTCAGGAGAAAAGTAATCCTTTGCTAAGCCTATTATGTACTTAATCAGGTTTAAATATTGTGCAATCCATTTCTAGCTCGCCTAAAACTGACTCTGCCAAACCACGTGCTGTCATCCGTGTCTGAGAAATGATGAATTAAGTGACTTCACCTCTTGCATTGACAATAAGATGCATCAATAATAACTGTAACGAGCTGTAACTAACAGACATTGCTTCAGCACCTAACCCTCCTCTCCGATGTGTCTCCTGAGTGTGTGAAATGTTGCCCCCGTGGCTCCAGCCAAGGGGGAAACTCGACCCCTTCTTCTCACCTCGGTTATTTGTAAGCTGTCCCTGCTGTGGGTGGGGCTGGTGTGGGTGTGATCAAAGCGTGGTGCTCCTGAAGCCCACGGGGTGGGATAAATGGGGTGCTGCTGCTGCTGGGGAGGAGGCTTCTTGGGATAGAACACACCTGGTGTTCTCCTGAGGTCTGCTGTCACCTTCCATGGCCTGCAGTCAGCAAGGCAGAGCTCTCTGCCTCTTGCCATCCTTGCTTCTTGTTTGTAGCCCATATCAGAGGGATGTCCTAAATAACTGCTGCTTTTGAGCAGGATCTGCAAAGGGCTGGGCACCACATGCTGCCCCAGATCTGTCGTGCCAGCATAATCATAAAATGGTTTGGGTGGGAAGGGACTTTCCACTATCCCAGGGTGCTCCAGGCCCTGTCCAGCCTGGCCTTGGACACTTCCAGGGATCCAGGGGCAGCCACAGCTTCTCTGGGCACCCTGTGCCAGGGCACAATTCCTTCCCAGTATCCCACCTGACCCTGCCCTCTGCCATGGGAAGCCATTCCCCTTCGTCTCTGCCTCAGACGATAAATACTCCTTTAACCCATTTTCCTCTGCCAACTCTGTGTGGGTGCTGTGAATCCCGTAGGAAGGGTTTCACTCCTGCTCTCTAACACTTTCCTAGGCTCAGATATCACCCCTGTCACTTGAGGGACCCTCAGACGCTCTCCTTGGCCCGTTCCCCACACGCCGAGGTGTTTTTGGGTTTTGTTACATTCCAAAACCTTGCCACGAGCCAGAATCCCTGTTAAGACTACTTAAGAGCAGCCTGAAGCTACCCGCTTCCCTCGCGTGGGCACGACTGGGGCACAAAACCCTCCGGGATGGGGGCACAGCCGCCATAAGGCGGGACGGGGCCGTGAGGGGCCGCCATGACACTCCTTCCTCCCGCCGGCCGCGCGCTCTGCCCGCACCAATCAGCGCCGCGGGCGGGAGCAGCACCCACCAATCAGCTTCGCGGGAGGGAGCAGTACCCACCAATCAGCTTCGCGGGAGGGAGCGGTGCGCACCAATCAGCGCCGTGGGCGGGAGCAGCACCCACCAATCAGCTCCGCGGGAGGGAGCGGCACGCACCAATCAGCGCCGTCCGTGCGCCCGTTCCCGGCACCCCCCGCGGCTCCCGGTCCGCCCGCGGCCCTCACGCCGCCCCGGCCGTGCCCGGAGCGGAACCGGAGCGGTGTTTGTGACCTTCCGGGAGCCCCCGGGGCTTCTCGGGGCTGTTGTGCCGCCTTTTGGAGCCGTGTTCAGCATCGCTACCGCATTAATAGTCGATGTCATTAACCCTTAGGGGCCTTAGGGGTAAATTGCTTGTTTTCTAGTGGCTGCTTCCCCACAGCTGTGTTTTGGTAAGAGGAAAGCACGGCCTAGCACTTGGTGTCGTTATGTTATGTATACTATTTTACATACAGCTTTTTTTAATAATCCGTTGCCATTTGATTTAAATTATCGATTTTTAATTAAATGTATTGATTTTTAATAAAGCAATTTAAAAATTAATTTCATTAATTATATTAAAATTGTTTAAATTATATTAAGAATAGCACTATTTTGCTATTTCCCCCGTTATTTTTGATTTGTACCATTTGAAATTTTTCACCTTTTTTTCCCTTGTTTTGCCGCATTTACCATTATTTTACCGTTTTAATAATTGTTTTATAATTTTAACATTTTAATCCTTTTTATCATTACTTTATAAGCATTTCGAAATTTTCCTTCTTAAAAGATTACATTTTAATACTTAGGCTTTAATTCGTGGATGCTCAGGTGGAATTAATTGTGGGTGCGTTGGAAACATCCTAAAGATGCTTTAAGTAGATAATAAGTTTAATTCTTTATTATTATTAATAATAATAATAATGTGGGTTTAATTAGATATAGATAGATATACAAAGCATGGTGTTAGCATTAAAATCTCTCAGCCAATGTCCTCACCTCCTAATTACCCTTGGTAATCAGCAAACTGAAATTGGGCTTTTAGTGGAAGGTGTCCCTGCCCAGGGCAGGGAGTGGGACTTGGTCACTTTAATTTCCCTTCCCACCCAAACCGGGCTGTGATCCTGTGAAATTCCTCTCTCCAACCTCTTGAGTTGCTCCCAAAAATCAATGCAGCCTCTGTCTGTCGTCTTTTTTCCACCCAAAGTGATTCTTAAGCAGCTGAGTTTCAACAACAAGGATGTCACTAAAATAGAACCAACTTTCCTGTATGCAGTGATTTTTTCAAAAACTGAATTTTCTCTTTGCTACTTAATCGTTAATTGATTGTATTTGAGATGCTTGTGTCAAGTTCCCCACCAAAACGTTAATTTCTGATTTTTGTCAATGTGGCAGCAGCATAAGGAGGCCAGGGGGAAGCAGCAGACCTGAATTAGAGCTGCTGGGGAATAATTTCTAGTGCTGCTGTAAATGTTTAGGAGCACAGTAAGAAACAAGATGGTTGTGCATTAAGTGAGGCCCCACATTTTTAATTATTAAGACATCTCTGTGCATTTATTAATCACCAGAGAGTGCAAAGGGAAAGCAGCTCAGCAGGGGTTTGTTTGCCTTTCGAGAACTTGCTGTAAAATTTTATCCCAAACTGATTTATTTATCTCTCCTAAATTCTGGACCGTGTTCAACATGTGGGAGTTTTAATTTTGGGGGGGCATGAACTTTACCAGGTCACTTTTGTGGCCTCTCTGCTCAAGTTTTAGGAGTCTGTTTCCCAGTATCTGAGAGAAAAATGTAATTATACATCGAGCTGCCCTTAAAGTTCCGCTGGTGTTTGAAATCCTTGTGGGATGAGTGACATTTGTGGGATGACCCAGAGCCTCTGGGTGACTCTGGGTCCTGCAGGGTCCAGGTTAGAGCCGTGCCCTGGGGAATGTGGTGGGGTTGGAACTGTGCTTGGAGGCTCTGTTAGTCCAGTGTCTTCGTTTCCCTGTGCCTGCACAGTTGAACTGGAGCATGGAGCCCATCTCCCTGCCAGATCCAGGCATTCCTGCAGGAAGCAGCTCGTCTGTGGCACAGGAGAAATTCCGTGTGCTGGTGGGAGTGACTGGAAGCGTGGCTGCCCTCAAGCTGCCCCTGCTCGTTGCAGAATTGCTGAAAATCCCTGGGGTGAGTGAAGTTGGTGGTGGAGCTGTGTAAAGTTGGAGTTACTCTTGTTTTGAGGAGAGGTCACGTGGCTTCTGCTGAAATAAGTTCCTCCTTGGGAGCCCTTTAATTCAAAAGTTTCTGCGAGGAGGATTCCACCTGTTTTTAAAAATTCTTTTCCTGTTTTTGTTCGTTCTTTTTCCTTATAGTTTCTTACTTGAAAAGCTCCTTGCTTTGGGTGGGCTTTTTTCTGGGGTTTGTCCTTGTCAGTCAGGTTATCAGATGTGGCTGCAGACAGGGATGATGTCAAGCTTCTGAAACTTGAAATCTCCAAGGTGTTGCAGTTTTCCGTGGGTGGGATGTGGCTTTCCCAGAAGTGATCCAGAAAGGGAAAACACACCTGGTAAAACCAGAAATGGAAAACTCAAGCTGCTATAGGTGTTGTAGTATTTTTTTACTATTTGTTGTCTGGAGTAACAGAGGTGCCCAGCAGAGGCCACTGGTGATCGATCAGGGAGGGAAACGTGCTCTCTTCTGCTGTAGGGTCAAGTTAAACATAACAAACCTTTAGGTTTTTAGAAATGGAGGAAATATTTTGGAGCAATGAAAGAAAAAAGTGGCAGGGGCAAGAGGGTGCACTGAAATCTGCAGGTTTATTGATTAGATTGCTGCATGAATATTCTTTGGGATGACTTAGGAGCCTGTGCCTTGTGGGTACACTGAGCAGAGGGAGAGGAGGTGCTAATTTATGTGGTTGATGATATCCAAGCTGGAAGAGGTGCTGGAGGTGAGGAGTGTGTGGCAAAGTGTGGCCTCAGTTAATTTATGACTTGACCTGATGTGATGAGTGAGGTCAAAGGCCCCAGCCTGAAATAAGAAAGACAAAGAAAAATGTCATCAAGGAATGAGGTGACCAGCCCAGAGCCAGCCCTCTTGGATTAGCTTGGCTACTGTCCATTTTCTTTGCTCCTGGAGCTTGGGACATCCTTCTGTGCAGGTGGCAGGCAGAATGCAAATGACCTGTGGTAAGAATGTGACCTGAACCCTTTGCTTCTCTCTGAGTGTTTGTTTCATAATTAAAAGCTGCAGACAGCTGGACTCAAACTCTCTGTGCAGCCCCAGAGGTCTGTGACATCCAGTGCAGACTTTGTGGCCACTGGTTTTAAGGCAGAAAAAGCAAAAGTGAGACATCTAGGAGTTTATGAAAGCTTATTAATCAAAGTTATTTGCTCGTTTCTGCTGTGATTTCAAGGCCTGCTGAGGCGGTGTAACTTTCCCATGGAGTTTGTTGAGTCCTGCACCAGGCTGTTGCATCGATTTCTTTATGGCTGGAGCAGAACTTTATGAAGCAGGCAGAGCAGGAGCAGAGGAAAGGCTTTGATACCAGAGGAGATGTGGTCACAGGCTTGCAGCCAGAGTGGTTAGTTCAAATTGACGTTTTGCCTGAAATGGTCTGTGGTGAATGACTTGGCAGAGTGATTTTGCTGCTCATTAAAGTTTAACACCTCCTGGAGGGTGCCAGTGGATGTGACAGCTCACTGCCTTTTGCTTGACTTGTCCTTGACTTGTCCTGGCAGTGTCCAAGGCCAGGCTGGACAGGGCTTGGAGCACCCTGGGATAGTGGAAGGTGTCCCTGCCCATGGCAGGGGGTGGAACTGGAGCACCTTTAATTTCCTTTCCAATCCAAAGCAGTCTGTGATCCTAGGATGAAGAAAGGCAATGAAAATTTCTGGTGGGCAACATGTTTTGCTCTTGAAGCTTTAGGATGTCACCTGGACTTCAGGGTTAAATCACACGCTGTCACTTCATTGTGCACCTGCCAGGCAGCCTCTGCCTCAGCTTGTAGGTGCCATTTAACAGAGGAGTTGCTCATTCTCATGTGCTCAGGCTATCTGGAAAGATTTTGCTGTCAGAACTGAGAAAGCCATTAAAAAATAATCACATGCACCTCAAGCAGAAGGGGTTGAGGCAGGAGAATCCTCTATCAGAGACCAGCAGTGTCGCCTGAAGACAAGAGAGCAGTTTAGTGGGAAAGTTTGTTTTGGAGATTTGGTTTAAGCCAAAGACCTCTAACTAATCTGAACTGTCTCCAGTGAGGGAGTTTGAGTGTGGCCACACTGCCTTTGCTGTTGAAGATACACACAGTCAAATGGAGGGTGTGCCAGGTAAATAGGATAAACTATCTAGGCTAAAGTGACTTTGAGAACACTGACCTCTTCCCAGTGTAGCTGGAGGGACTTGAAGGACTTGCTGAGAATGAGAGAAACAGGAGCCCACCCCAGCAGGAAACCTTCATTAGGGGAAATATTTAACTCACAGAACAACTTTCTTGGGGGGTGGTGGATTTTAGCCATCAGCACTCAGACTCCTTGAACATCCCTCTGGAATGTTCTCGTCTGGAATGGCTGGATGCAGTGCTTGACAGCCAGACCTCTTCCCTAGTCCTGGGCTTATGCTTGGAAGAAATAAATATTTTTTTCAATGGTACTATTTCAGAGAGCAGCCCCATCCTCCTTGAAACTGCACAGTGGCCTTCAAACCCCCCAAATAAATAAATTTTCTTGCAGACTGAGGTTAACACCTCACCCGAGGCGCAGCAGCGTGGCGATAGCGCCTTTGTGGGTGTCGCTGCTTGGCTCGAGCAGCTTCCTGTGGGGTGAGGTTAGCATGGAAATAATACATTTAGCTAATGCCTGTGAGTGTGATCTTCCTACTCAAAAACACTACAGACACCTGTGATTCCCAGTCAGGGGTGCTTTGAGAAGAACAGATGTGCAGTACCAAAAATCTGTCATACAGCTGTATTATCCTGTCACTTTTCCTTCAGAAAATGGGGAAAATACCAGTGGCCACAGTATGCCAAGGCTGGGATTTTCCTCTGCTTCTAGCTGTTATTCTAGTCCCATAGGATGCAAGGGGCCAACACTGCCTCATTCCCAGTGGAATAAATGGTGTTGGGAGCTGGATTTATGTGCTCTATCACATCACTGCTGCTGTTGCAGAGAACTTCTTGGAGCTTGGAGGTTTCCAGCAGTTGATTGTAGCAAGGAATGCACACGCTGAGTGGCTCAAGGCACAGTTATCCAGCAGGAAGGTGCTGATTTCTCCCCATCTCACTGTCAGATAACAAAACTGTGCAGTGGCCTCAGGGAGCTGCTGGAAGGAGCAGGCTGTAGCCCAGACCATGGGAAAAGGGTATTTTTCACTGTAATTGGCAGCCTGAGGTTCATCTTCCTCATTACTGGCTCCATCTATGTGTTGGCCTGCCTGTTGATTGGTTTAAGGAACATCCTTGGCAGGAATTGCAGCTGGAAATTCAGCTCCATGTCCTGCATGGGCAGTCAGGGCATGCAGAGCTGACACTGGCTGATCCCAGTATGTGGAGGACAGCTCTGGTTCACTGCCTGTGGCAGGAGGTGTTGGCAACGTTTATCAGAGCTGCAGGACCCAGAGAAAACAGGGAAAACCCCCCTTTTCCACTTGGGAAGATTCCTGCAGGAGGAAACAAGAGGTTCACCTTAGTACCTTTTGTTACTGTGTGTCAGATAACTGTCTGAAGGATGGGATTAGGCATCCCATAGAAAGATGAAGGTTCCAGTGGCTTTGCAGGTTTATCTGAGATTTCAGAGAGAACCCTCATGTGTTCACCAAGTCTCTCTTTGTGAAAGGCACTGGTTTGCTGCACAGAAACCCTGTGCTGTGGACACACCTGCACAGAGGTTTTCCCTTTTGCTTGGCAGGAGAGGACCTGCCTGTTTTAGGTTGAGATGAAATGAGTTTTCTGGCTCCTGTGGATGCCTGTGGTGGCCTGGCCTTTCTGCCACGAATAGGGGAAGTTCTCTGAGAAGCCACAAAAACTTCAAAATTGTCCTCAAGTCTAACCAGTGGTCTTTTCTTTCTGCTTAGCTCGAGGTGAAGGTGGTCACTACTGAGAGAGCAAACATTTCTACAATGCCCAGGAGATTCCTGTGACCCTCTATGGTGATGAAGAGGAGTGGCAGGTGAGTTGTTCTTGTAAACAGAACCATTCCTCTAAGTTTTCTGGCAAGAAACCACACTTAGTTCTTTTTTTAAACCTGGGCCAAGACTCAGTCGTTGGTCTAGTAGTAATGTTTGGAATGTGGCTTTTGAAGAATGTGCTGTAAATGAGGAAGAAGAAAGAGGCTGCCCTGATGCATTGCAGAATTCTGTCCTGTAGCAGTGGTCTCTCTCCACCCTGGGCCCAGCTGCTCTGAGAGAAGTGTCAGGAAATGTCAAGACACCACTGCAGAGCCATGGTGAGCATATTTGGTGCTTGTCATGAGTCATACTTGTCACGCAAGCAGCAGCTTCATTCTCCTTAGCTCAGCTGTCAGGGCTGTGAACATCTCTGCCCCCTGTGAAATGGCTTTTTCTCCTGACTGCAGTTTTACTGACACACTTTGAGAGTCCTTGAGTAGAAAGAGGTTCTTTGTACAAGCATTAAGGTTTGTTTTTCCATACATTTTATCCCTGTTTAGCAGTGCTGATCTGAGCACGAGGTTACTCTCTCCTTACCCCTATTCCTGCTCACACATGAGCATTGCTTTTAAATGGACAGAAAGATTCCAATGGCAACAGCTGGGGAACTTTCTGGGTGGTCTCAGGGATTGGTGGATACCTACTGGATCCCAGGGTGCTACAGCCTCAGGTAATTATTTCTGAGGAACCCGCAGTGGGGTGATAGAAGAGGTGCAGGTCAGGCTTTGAGGTCTGCTGGCACACTGGAGAGCAGGCGTGGAGCTCTTGTGGTGGGGAAATAATCACAGAATGGTCTGGGTTGAAAGGGACCTCAAATCTCATCCAGTTTCACCCTCTGCCATGGGAAGGGACACCTTCCAATATCCCAGGTCGCTGGGATACTGTTCCAGTTCCTGGGATAATGTTCCAGTTAACCTGGCCTGCAACATTTCCAGGGATGGGGCAGGAACAGTTTCTCTGGGCAACCAGTGCCAGGGCCTCACCACCCTCACAGAGAACAATTTCTTCCAGTATCCCATCTAACTCTGCGCTCTGGCAGCTGGAAGCCATTTCCCTTAGTCCTGTTTCTCCAGGCCCTTGTAAATAGCCCCCCTCCATCTTGCTGGCTCCTTCAGGCACTGGAAGGACACAATTAGGTCATCCCAAAGCCTTCTCTTCTCCAGGCTGAACGCTGCCAGTTCTCTCAGCCTTTTCTCATGGGAGAGGTGCTCCATCCCTCTGATCAGCTTGATGGCCTCCTCTGGGCTCACTGTGACAGCCTGCTCAGCATCTCTTTGTGAGACACTTCACTGTGACAATAAATCGACAAGAAAGAGTAGGAGTGGAGGAGGCGGGAAAGGTGTTCAGGAAGCCCCGGCTTTTCGGATGCTGCCTTTTTGTTGTGGCTTCCCATGACTCAGAGAAGGAGCAGTTTGTGGCCCTGATGCAGCCCATGCTGGCCTGTGGTTGGGTGTCCTCTGGGGAGTTTGACATCAGCAAACACCTGATGCTGTTCGCTGCTGCTCAGGGCTCTTTCCCAGTTCACAGAGCTCTTAAGGTCAGGGTTCACTTGAGCAATTCAGGGCTTTAGTGGAAACAGAAATATTCACTCAAGAGTGAGTGCGTCAAGGAGAGGATGTGGCTACCCCATCCCTGGAAGTCTTCAAGGGTTGGATGGGCCTTGGAGCGACCTGGTCAAGTGGAAGGTGTCCCTGCCCATGGGACAAGGTGAGCTTTAAGGTTCCTCCCAACACAAATGGTTCTGTGATTCGAAGAGCTGAGGGATGAGGGAAGTGCCAAACTGGATAAACCTCATCCATCGTGGAGAAAGCTAATAGGACACCATTCCCTCTGGTACTTAGGAGGGTTCCCTTTGCTGCTGGGTGAGTAGGGTTGTGCATTCTAATTAAAAGTGACTTGTTCAGTGAGGGGTCAACTCATCAGAAGCCAGTGGGCAGCTTCACTTCAACGTGAAGTTTATAAATCCCATGGGTTCCCCAGGAAATGTACCCCTGTTTTGGGCCTGCTGGCTGAAGGATGGAGCTCTTAGGAATCATTCCAAAGCTGAGGGATGTGGTGGATGGGGACAGCTCTTGGCTGTGAGTTGAAACCTGTGGTTGTCAGATGTGTGAACTGTCTTACGGGGAAAGGATCCGCCCATCCGCTCATCCACTGCCATCCCTTAAATTCCACAAGCATCATTCCATAGGAATTCCATAAGGAGCTGTGTTTCCTGGGGTGGGATTGCTGAGATGTGTGAGGGTTTGGTGCTCCCCACCTTGTCTCCCCTGCAGCTGTGGAAGGGCCGGTCAGACCCCGTCCTGCACATTGAGCTCCGGCGCTGGGCTGACCTCATGGTGGTGGCACCTCTGGACGCCAACACGCTGGCCAAGGTCGCCAGTGGCATCTGTGACAACCTGCTGGTGAGTACCCGGGCTCTACCTGCCACTGTTGCCACGCCTCAGGACTGCCTGACCTTGGTGCTTCTGCAGCATAACCAACAGTGCGATTTGCACGTTCTGCTCCCCCTTCATCTGCTTCTCTCTCGCTTCCCCTGCATGGTTCCCCTGCTCCTTCTCTTTCCTTGCCTGACCTAATCCCTTCCCACTCCTCAGTTCTGTCAGTCTCTTATTTCCCTGTCCCTGCTTTGTGTCTTCCTTGCTTTTTCTGGAGGGTGGTATTTCCTTCTGCCTCCATCCTCTCTCTCTGTCACTCAAACAAACACACGCTCACTCGCTTTTGAGTTCCTCTACGTTTTTTCAATGCAATCTGGAAAGACACCTGTGAGATCAGATAAAACTGTTTACTTCCTGCTACTTCACCACCTCCCTCACCTAACATAGCACAGACTTTCAAACATGCTCATGCCCACTTAACTCCCAGTCTCAGCTACAGCAGCTTTTGCTTGTTCAGGCTTGTTTTTCAGTATTTAAAGTGCTCTTGAGGTTCTTCAGCCTAATCAGAAAGTGTATTAAAAGAGAGTGTGCTTCGTTGTTGGGTGCTGGGCATCTTCAGCAGGGCTGAATGTTTTGTGGCCAGGCATTAACAACGCGAAAGATCTCAGGAAGCTGCAGATCTGAGTGACCTATAGCCTTTTGGGTAAGAAGTGCATGTAAATGAAAAAAATCCACCGAGAGCAGATCACTGGGGATCTGAGAAAAGCCAGAAAGAGTCGTGGGAGGGACAAGCAATGTCTTGTCCTTCTGGGTCCCTTGCGGATGTGCTGGTTTAGCAGAGGGAAGAGCTCAGGAAGAATGTCAGGGATGTGTGGCTTCACATGCTCCTGCCAGTCTGTAAGAGCCTTGTGAAGGGAAGAGGCAGCTCCTGGAAAGAAAAGTGAGTGCTGGAGGTGCTGGTTGGCAGTTCAGAACAGATTCCATCAGATTTCCCTGTGCTGGGAGGGGTTCAAGTCACAGAGTATAAAAAAGGATGAGCAGGGTTCCTGTGAGGACTCTGTGATCTGAGCTGCTCCCTTGGAAGCTTGTTTGAAGTGCTGCAAAGCCTGGGGAGTCTGATGGACATTGCACTAAGAACAACCAGCATTTATCTTTCCAAGGGGATGAGGTGATCCTGGGTTATCTGGGAGTGCTGAGGAGTCAGATTTGATTGCCTGTAGCACACAGGAGCTGCCAGATGCTTTGTAACCCGCCAGCATGTCCTGCAGCAGCCCAGATGCTTGTGCTTGTGTTCTCCTCTGAAGTGTCTTGGAAGCAGCACTGCTTCCCTCGTGGGGAGTTATGGATCCAGCTGGCATATCACGTCAGAAAGATTCATTGCCAGCTTTCAGTCTTCAGCTTTGCAGCTGGATTATCTGAAGTGTTGTCCTGGGGGTTTCTCTGGAGCTTATTGGATCGGCGGCCACCTCTCAGCTTCTCTGTCTCCCACACAGTCTGTACACGTTCTGTTCCAGCTTGGTTTGCTCCAGCCTGGGCTGCTGGCTGGAGCAGGGTGGGATTTATCCTCTGGGTAGCCTCCCTCGTCTTTCCTACCTGTCAGCAATGAGCTTGGCTGGAATGTGCTACAAATCAGTCTCAGCCCATGGGTTAGTCCAGCTGTGCTGACAAAACGACAGCCAGGCTGGAAAGGTGCAGCAAAGGGGTGGGAAGGAGTGAGGAAATCCAAGCCCTCCCTTGGCTTCTCCTGCAGACTTGTGTCATCCGCGCGTGGGACCTGAGCAAACCCTTGCTGTTCTGCCCAGCCATGAACACGGCCATGTGGGAGCATCCCATCACAGCTCAGCAGGTGGAGCAGCTGAAGGGCTTTGGCTATACAGAGATCCCCTGTGTGGTGAAGAAACTCGTGTGTGGAGATGAAGGTCAGTCCATTTCCGTGGCTCCTGCGCTTTTCCCTCCCTTGTCCTGCTGCCTTTTGCCGTGTGGCCGCGGAGATGTGGAACTGCCACAGTTTGTACAAACAAGCTGGATCTTTGCCCTGTGTTATCCCTTGTCATTAATTTTTAAGTAGCCTTAAGAGCTTCCAGCTGAGGCTGATATTGAACAGAAATGCTCATTTAGGAAAACAGGAGATCAAAGAGAAGGAAGGTTTTGTGGCAAGGGTTATCAGCCTGGGATTTGGCTGTCCTGACTTTGCCCTCTGCTGGGGCTGGGGGCTGTTTTCATTGTGTCATCACTGGGATTAAATCTTGTTCCTGAGAGCAGACAGTGAGAAAGGCCCTTTGCAGATGTGGCTGGGGGTGTAGCTGGACACACATTTAACATTTGTTATTATTGTTGCCTAGGTTAATTTTTAGCTTCCCAAACAAGTTCTGATTTGGGGTTTTGACACCAGAGTTCTGTGAAGTGAAAGAGGGGTGTGGAGGAAGTTCAGATTCAGTACATTTAGCTTACAGTGCTAAGAAATAATGGTCTCATTTGAGTTTTAGTATCTGCTTTAAATTGAGGTGTTTTGACTTTTGGGAAGGGTTTTGATACAAACCATTTGGATGAATGGATTTGCTATTTTATTAACATTTCATTGGGGAAATCTCTGTAAAATGTCCCCCACTTCCAGCCACAGACTGCACAGTACTATGCACGTACTTCTGTGTAACAGCCCCAACTCCAGCAGGATTTTAACCACCCTGTCTGTCCAAGAAACAACTTGTGACAAAGGCAAGTGTTAAAATGCTCCATGTGGTTAAATTCTAGGCCTGGCTTAGTTTTGGAATTCTTAGATAGGTGCAATGCCTCTAGAGATTTATGCTTTCGGAACTGAAAACCAGTAAATATTTACAATTAGGTAAGTTTAGTCAAGTAACTCAGACATCAGTTGAAATATCCTGGATGATTAGCCTTCCACTGGGATTTTAGACATGATTACATCAAATTTCTTTGTCTCCAGCTCAGCTGTGAGAGCAAACTCCTGAAGGAGCTTGGAGGAGAGGGATGCAGGGATGCCAGGAGCAGTCACATCTGACTGGACTCCACTTGTGTTCATCAGTCAACTCTCAGCAAGAAAGATCTTGATGGCAAACACCAGGACTTTTCCTGGCAGCTTGTAGGGAGATTATGGCAAGGCATTACCATCTCTCTGAAGACCCAAACTAGTCTCCACAACTGACTTTTCTTCACTCCTTCCCCTTTTCTCAGGCCTTTTACCCCACAGCCTCTTCCACACTCACTTTGGTTTTGTGGCTTCCATCCATGCAGGGGTTTCCCTGGTTTCCATACAAGCAGCACATAGCAAAGCTCACACATGTGTTGCAGGAGAGACTCAGTTTGCACCAGTTTTGTCTGTTGACATTGTGGTTTGTTTTGCTGTAGGAGGTTTCTTTTCCTCACACCATGTGGTTGGGTCTCAGCTGAAATACTCCAGATCCTCACTGCCCCCAAGTTTTACCTGGAATTTTTCTCGCTTAGTAAAGGGTGGGTTTAGACAGAAAGTCTAGAATACCAAACTGAGTTTCTTGATTGGATAGTTTCCATGCTGACATTACCTTCATCATTCTTGGCTGGATTTCTTGAGCCTGGCACTGGTAAGAGCCTGGTAAGGTTTCCACCTATAGGCATGACCTGTGCTGTAAGAGTTTGCTTGGCTAAACCTAAAAATCCAGTTGTGAATTGCCAGAGGTGTTGGAGTAGTGGGTGGTGGAGGAAGAAGGCAGGCCTTGGAAGTGTTCTGGAAGGATGTAACTCTGTTAAATCATTTGGAAAGAGTGTCTCTTGCCAGGTGCAGCTCTTCTCCCTGAGTGAGCTTAGGAGCTGTCTTAGTTTGGAAAGACAGAGGTCTGCCAGGGAAAAGCCAGAGCTTCCCTTGGAATGGAGAATCCCTCTGAATTATTATAGTTTTGAAATTAAGGGGCTTTCAGGCAAAGATACGGGAATAACAGTTTGTTACTAGGAATATTAAAAATGCAGTAGTACAAAAAAAGCAAATGAGCAAAACAGAGAAGCTCTGATAGTGTCAGAATACTACCTGACACCCCGTTGGTCAGGGTGTTGGAGCAGTCCAGTTAAGTCCTCCTGGAGTGACAGATGTGGTTCTGTTGGAGTAGAGATGATCCTGCAGAAGGGTCCAGTGCTGGTGAGATGGGTCCAGTCTTCCTCTGGGAATCCAGTACAAGCAGGCTGTCTCAGTGTTCTGAATTTCAGCTTTTCTCCAGGAATGCTTGGCTGGGTGGAGCCTCTCCCAATGGGATGATGTGATTGTATCAGCCATGCAGTAGCCTGGATGGCCCATTAACAGCAGATATCCCCTGGAGGAAGGATGGGTCAGGGAAGAGATAAAGGACACTGCCCCATCTGCTTTTAACAGCTGCCCATTAACCCCCAGAGTCATGAGGAAGAGATAAGTCATAGAAGAGATAAGGAAAAAAAAAAAACCAAACCAAACACCTCCCCAGCTGGTTTCAATACATATTGCATTGAACCCAAGACAGGAGAGCAGAAGGGTCCAAACCTGCCTGCAGCTTGTCCACAGGATGCTCCAGACCTCTGGGCATTTACAGGGCTAAAAAAGAGGAAAACGGCACCTCCGAGAACTAATTTCTGCTGAGCAGTAAATTATGAGATCAGTGAGCCAGCAGGACAAAATATCAAGAGAGACTCCTTTTCAGTTTGTGAAAAACAAGGTTCACTTTCTTCAAAAAATGTGTAAGTTTAGTAAAATTTTAAGAAAGACAATTAGGAGACAGACAAGCAAAATAGTTGATGGCTGGGCACCTGGTGTGCAGCCAGAAGGCACACCTTAACTCAGAAAAAAACTCCTTTAAATGTACCAGTTTGTTACATATTCAAAAGAACCTAATGCATTATTCAAACATTCCTTTGAGTTTAGAAATTCCTTCCTAGTTTTAACTCTCCCACCCTGCCCCTATTTTACCAATTTTGCATTTTATTACTCCTTGTAGATAATTTTCTTGGTGGCGCCTCTTGGTAGTCTCATGTCCCATTTTCTGATAAGAGAGCATCAATAAATTCCTCCTTGGAGCTTTGGTTCATCGTTATCTTCATCTGGATAGTTCAGGAATGCAGGAGGATTTTCTCTATCCTCGGTTCAGCCGATTTAGATGTTACAAAAACAGTCTTTAATATCATGCTGTAGCCTAAGAAATGTATATATATTCATCACACTGCTTTTTTTAAAGTGTCATTAATAGCAGAAATAATTAATAGAGTATAACTTCCCACATTATACATATAGCATTCATTTTAATATTTGCAAAAAAGCCCACTTTATAATATGCATTTATAACAAGTCTTCCAAAAGAGACAAATGCCTGTGGGAAGGCATTTTTCCTCAGGTCTGGGCAAATTAGAAGAGTGAATGGCCTCAGTTCCCAGTGCTGAGTTCACCATACAAGGTTAGACAAGGTGATTTAATCATGTCAGGCTTTAAAATTCTGAACCTGAGTTAAAAGCTGTTTCAAAGGGAGCACAGCACAGCATAGATTAGATGTTCATCTGGCACATAACCAGGCCCAAAGGAAAAGCCTTTCCATTTTGTTCTGTCCAGCACTCAGCCTTCTCCAAGAGTTGCTCCCAAGACTCAGGCTGGTGGGAATCCACAACAGCTTTCTCTGATGGAGGTCCTGTCTCTCAGGCAGAATCCTGGGAATGGTGTGGATTTGTCAAGTCTTTTGTGTAGGCAAAGACTATTTCAGAAAGATACCGAAAACACATAATTTTGAATTGAAATATACCCTGGAGAAAGGAGGTGAGATAGGGACTTTTGCTCCACATACTTCTTTTGGGTTGCCCCCAGCCTGGATTTTACAATGTGGTTTTGCTCTTGCCCTGCAGGCCGAGGTGCCATGGCAGAAGTGTGGACCATCGTGGAAAGAGTTAAGAGGATCCTTGAAGAACGGGGTGTGCCAAGGCAGAGCTGATGTTTTGAGATGTAAATGGCGGTTTTGTGCCTTCCTGATGGTTGGGAGATAAAGCCAGCAGGAAGCTGGGCTCAGCTGCCCTGGTAGCCATGGCATGCATGCCTTTAGCTGCTCTTCAACAGAAGGAGCCAACGGTTGTCTTCCAGCTGGTGCCAAACTGAAATGTGGTACCTCACCACAGACTTTCAAAAACCAGAGCCAAGAATGTGCTGCTTTAGTGTGGAAAACTCTGTGGTATCTTGGGAGTAACTTCCCTTCCCAAGGCTGCTCAGCCCCCAGTGCTTCACACCTGCTCAGTTCTGGGCAGGCTGCAGAAGGCCTTGGAGCTCCAGTGGTTCTAGAGAGGAAAAGGCGCTGCAAATTCTGGTGCAGAGTAACTCCAGCCCCTTCTAGCAAGTGTCTCCTGGACCATTCCTGCTCTCCAAAGCCTGAGCCATAGCAGTGCTGACTGCACATTCCCAGCAGGAGCCACTGTCCAAAAAGCATTTTCCCTCTGGGAACTTAATAAAAAAGTTCTTAATCCTGCTCCTGATGAGTTGCCTCTTGTTACTGCTTCGGGAGGTGTTCTCCAGCCAGTACTAAATGTTCCCCATTTGCTACATTGTTTTGTCTGCGTATGGTTTTTTTATCAGATATGGAGAAGAATTGACTGAAAGGAGCTTTCCAGTCCCTTTGCCCTTTTGTAGCTGTTGTCTGGGGAGGGGTGCAGGTATCAACCTTATTCCAAGGTGCCTCCTGCTCATCTTGGTGCCCCAGTCTAGAAACAAGGAGGCCAGGCCCTCATGGAAAACCTTGGGCAGGTGCTTCTCATGGGAATGAAGTCAAACTTCACCTTTGATGACCTTTTCAGCTTGAAGATGAACTGCCTGGCATGAATAAATTGGGAAATCCTGTGCCCTTGTGGGCCAGACCAGGCAGGGCTCCCCAGTCCAGCCTTTCCTTGGGAACACAGTCTTGCTGCTGAGAGGAGTGGGAGCTGTGGAACATGCTGCTCTAGCACAGCACTGCTGACCTGCAGAGTTCATTTTTTACTAAACCCAAACAAATTTGAGGCCTTGGGTACAGCATGTGCATCCTGCCTGTGGGGGAAAACTCCAGCCTGCTATCCACGAGGGAGGAGGTTGCTAGGTTAGGTTTGCTTGACTTATCCATCCAACACAAATAAAAGCTCTCCACTTTCCCTGGTCTGGCTCTTCCACTGACAGAGATCCAAGGAGTCACAATTTCTGAGAAGGATCCTAGTGTGAGCAGAGGCTGTGGCTCACACAGAGGGCTGGAGTGGTATTGAGGCTGTGACTTCTGCATTTTGCATTATTTATGGAGTGACCTGCATCATTTGCTTGTGTTCTCAGCTCTCAGCCTCTCAGAGGACCTTCCCTTCAGCTCACTGACAGTGGCAGAGATGTCTCTGGCTTCCGTGAGTTTTGATGGTGAATTGTGTTTCTGCTGCTCACAGGGAAATGTGTGTTTTGGCTGCTACAATTGGCACTCGTCCTTGGGGCTTTCTCATGGCTATCTCCTGTGCCTGGGGTTGTTTATCTCTCCTTCTGCTCCCTGACTTGGCAGCACAGAAAATCCAACAGATTCCTCTATCCCAGGACAAAATACCACGGCCCTGATAAGGCCTTCCTCTCTTCCAAGCCTGCTTTTCTGCTTTGAGGTGCTCCAGAAAAGTTGGCAAGTGATCCTCTGTGCAATTGCTGTGATTTTTTTTCCATTGGAAGCAGGTGTGATAGCATTCCAGGCTGGGATAAACCTGTGCCCAAACCACCTTTCCTTCAGGGCAAATAGAAGAAACAGTTACATTCTTTCCGGGAGGCAGGAGCAGCTTCCAGCCTGGTACAGGGGAGATGCAGCAGCCTGTGGAAAAGGAGCAGGAATAGAACTGGGAGAAGCCCTGTCTGCTTGAGGAGGTGACTTTGGGACAGTGTTTTTCTAGGATGAGGCTTGGGGTGGTAATGAGGGATGTGATTCCAAACCAGGGCTCTGTGCCCACCTGGGAAATAGGCACTGCCAGGCTCTCCTTAGCCAGTGAGGTCACCAAGAGGTGTTGAGGCATGGGTCCCTCAGGGCACTCAGGCTTCCTCCTCCATCCCTCAGCTCTGTGTGTGACCCAGGTTCACAGGGCAGCCCCCAGACACTTCCCATGAGCTTTTTCTTTTCCTTCAGCTCTTTATGAGCCACATGCTGATTTTTTGTTTCACTTACCCATGAAACTCTCTATGACCGAGGCAACGCCCCCATGAATCCTGCTGTGTTGCAATTTCATTCATCCTGGTTAAAACTGTTTCTCTCAGCATGGCTTGGGAGTGATAAAGAGCTGGGACAAAAGCTGAGTGAAGGCACAAGCCCACTCCGTTCCTGGGCTTGGATGTGCCTCTCAGCATCCTGGCTCTGGCTGCTTCCCTCCATCCCAAACTCGATGGGATCCCTTTGGTGCTTGGATTTGGGGAGCACTGGAGGAGGATGGAGATGCTGTGGTGATGTTTTGGTCTGGCTTTGATCAGGATTTGGCTCCTCAGCTTGACTTGGGACCGGAATTGCATCGTCTCACATGCCTGTCCCATCCCGCTCCTCCATCTTGGGAGCCTGCAGCAGGAAAAAACATCTGAAAAAAGTGACAACACCTCCCCATATTGAGACTTTGAGCAGCAGTGCCTCTGTGATGCACCTGGGGCAGTGGTTTGCACCCTGGGGCTCCGGATTTGGCACCTGCCCCCCCCAGGCACGGGGATGCCTCCCACTTTGGATCCCCAAAGCACGAGGTGGCAGGAAGTGGGTTTGTCCCCAACCACAGCCCAGCCAGGCACTGGGGGAGGCCAGGGGTTGCCACAGGGTGGCAAGTGACAACAGGCGGTGTTGTTAGGTTTTTTTCCTTTCCTTGCTTTGGCAGGGTTCAAAACAACACCATGAGACACACATCTTTCTCCTGTGACAGTGGAAAAGGGAGATGATCCAAAGGGGTGGTGGTGGTTCCAACCTGTGCCCTCATGTTTTGCTTTTCCATGTGCTTATTTTTTTTTTTTTTTGTCTGGCCAGCCCTCCTGACTTGGGAGATGCTGGGAAGCAGCTGCATGACCCTGACTGGTGATAAAGCCAGTGCCAAAAGACTGAGCAGAGCTCAGCACAGACTCCTTGGCACCAGCAGCACCGACAGCTTGGCTTTGCTGAGGCAACCTCACAATTAAAACTTGCAGGTGCAGGGTTCTTTCCCTGGCCACCTGCCTCAGTGGGTGCTTGAAAAATTGTTTCCAGGAGTAATTGAGCTTAATTAGAGCTTGAAGTCCCTGGAGCTGGGATGCTCAGAGATGCACAGGGGACTGAAATAATCTGATGGGACAGTTCCCTGCTAGGTCTCACCCTGTATGGGGTTTTATTCATGTTGTCCTTTAGGTGGAGATAGGGGTTTTTATCTGGAAATGCTGGCTTTGGTGGTGTACCTCACTTTTCTGACTCTCCAGGGAAAACGGGATAAAGGGGATAGAATGACCAAATAGCCTTTGTGCAGTCCAGGGAAATGAGGAATAAAGGTCACTTTAGTCACCACAGTAAAGATAAAACAAATGTACTCTTAACCACAGGCTCCTGGGATCCTAAAGGGAAATGGGTTCTGCATGGAGACTCCTAAAATCAGGCTTAAAGTCAGGCTTAAAATCAACTTCCAGCTAGTGTGATCACACAGACTCCTCATTCTGAAATCGGGGAGTGCCTGGTGTGCCCCCAGTCCCCTGTGCCATGGCATTCAACCCCTGGCAAGTCATCACTGGCCACTGCCAGCCGTGGGTGGAGAGCACCTCAGGGGCCCTTTGTCCCCCTGGTCCCTCCCACAGGAGTATCCAGAAAATCCCTCCACATCCTTCTTCCAGCTCTGGGCAACCGTGCCAGGAGAGGCAGTGCCAAAACAAGCTGGGGGAGGGCCAACACTGAGATAAAAGCTTTAGAAAAGGGATTTATTCCTCCATGGCTCCTTGGAGGGCTGGAAGAGTCTTTCCCCAGGAGAGCTGTACCCCTGAGCCCCCGGGCCTGGCTGTGCTCTGTCTTACTGGATTTCCACGGGGTGCTTAGTTGGTTTATGGTTTTGGAGAAAGGACTCATGAACTCCAGCGTGATAAGGATGAGGGAGGAAAGAAAAGCCACGTCAGTCTGAAGGAATGTGGCTGGTAGAGAGCCCAGCCTCGGTTGGCAAAAGCCCTGGGAGAGGGGATCAGGCGTAAAAAGGGACAAGATGAGAACATGTGCCTGAAAAAAGAGCTGAAAGCCTCCCATCCTTGCTTCAGGGGCTCTTGTCCCCCAAATACACCGCAGCTCTGAGGCCATGGGGTGGCTCTAGATAAACTCCACGGACACAAACTTCCTAACTGGGGATAACTGATGGCCCAAGCTGTTGTGTTTACACAGGGCTGAGTGTGCTCCTGAGGCTCCAGCCTCCCTCCAGACCGCTGCTCTGCTTCCCCGAGGATCAGGAACCAGCGTGGGGTCTGGGAGCCATGCCAGCCATCCCAAAGCAAGCTCCTGTGCGAGTGGCAGGTGAGGGAGGCACTGTCCCTTTGTCCCCGTGCTCTGCTGGGCAGCCCCGTGTGCCTGCTGGGCACATGGCTTGGGAAGCCAATGCCGTGCTGAGATTTCCTCCACCGGTTGGAATGAGGGTGGCAGGGAAAGCCCCGACCTGGCTCCTGCTGCCCCCTGTGCAAACACATCACGTTTGCCGTCCTGGCAAACACAGCCCCTTTATAAAGGCAGCAGAATTGGGCTGTGATGGGAGAACACGGCATTATCAGAAAGAATTCCAGCTCTGTGATGTGCCAAGGCACAGGCAGACTGCCCCTTGTTCCCATCCAGAATATCCTTCCTGAGGGTGGGGAGCTCCTGCTCTTGCAGCATCCCCAGGGAGTCTGCATCCTGCATACCCTCGGGGTGAGTCTGCTCTGAGATGCTCTGGGTGGATGTTATTTACAGCAGCATTTTTCATCGATAGGAAATCGCTCTTGGTGCCGGGAAGAAGCTGCTAAGGCGCTGGCAGGGTGCGGGCAGGGTGCAGCTGGAGCACGCAAATGCCTGCAGCTCGTGAACCCTGCCAGTTGCCTCAGCAGAAAGTCAATATTGACCCTCCGTCAGCGCTTGTACACACCGGCACTCCCGCTGCCAAAGCGGAACAAAGCCCAGTGCGTCCCTCCAGCACCGCCTCTCTGTGCCGGCTCTTTAAAAATAATCATCCTTCAATCGTTGGGTCTGCCGGGGCTTTGCTGGAAGTCAAATGCCTAGGAAAAGCCATGGAGAAAGAGAGCTCCAGCTGCTCTGCTTTTTCCTCCTCACCCTTCTCTCCCTCTCCTGAGCCAGCATCCGTCCTCTCCCAGGGCACCCATCCAAGCCGGATCGCTGCAGGGAAGGGACATCAGCTCACAGCCCCGTCACATCCCCAGCTCCTCGGAGGGCACTGTTGTGCCAGGGCCGGGACACGGCAACTGGCAACACCCCAGGGGAATAAAACTTGAAGTGCTTTGAAGGCTTGGCCTCGGCCTCGAAAGGGGGAAGATAATGGGGGAGAGGAGAGGAACCAAAACCCAGCAGCGGAGGAACAGGCAGAGGGCGAAGGGGAAGTGAAAGCAGCTGTGATTACTGAAAGCTCAGATGTGAAAGAGTGGGAGCACTATCTTTGGGACTCTCACTTCCTTGTCTGTGCAGGTTTTCTTGGCTTCGGGCTATTTTTAACCCGGTTCCTGTCTTAGCTCATAAATTCCAGCCTGGGGTGGGTGAGGTTGGTGTCGCTGGAGGTGGGTGCCACACGTGCCATCAGAGTTGGGAGTTTGGGAACTGCTGAGCATCCCTGCACGGTGGGGTTTGGGGGGGGGTCACCCAGCATTCCTGGTCTGCTGAGGTTTGGGGACTGTTCCCTGCCAGAGATGCAGATATATCCAAGCTGCATCACCCCTCTCCATCCCCTTCCATCCCGTGGCACATGGGCTGTATCTGCATGTTTGGCCTCCAAAAAATGAGGTATTTTAGTTTTTTAAGGAGACTCTCAAATACATGGTCCCTGTCCCCAAATATTTTCTGCAGGACTGTGCACTTGGTGGTGGGGCAGAGTGGGGTGTTTGGGTACATCAAGCACCTCAGTAACAGCATTTTTAACATGGAACATCATCACCAATGGTTGAAAGAGCCCCTAGTCTGGTGTCAAGCAAGAGTTTTCTTTCTCCAAAAATAATTAGTGAAGCTTCTTCTAAATGGTCCCAGTCCCTACAGCCTCCACACTTAGTTTTGAGTAACAAAATTCTGCAGATGCATGGAATTAAGCAATTTAATTGCACTAATTAAAACAGTGCACCCCCCGCCCCATCCCTGGAAAGAGTCAGCGTAACTCGGCGGTGACCTCGGCTGGGCTGTGTGACTACTGTCCTCTGCGGGACCCCAAACCTGGGCTTAAAGTTAAGCCTGGGATTAGGGGCTGTGCTGAAGCCAGCAGGGTGAGTCCCTTGCTGTCCTGAATCAGCAGTGACTGCACAGGGAAGCCCTGGAGCAGGCAGGACGTCTGGCAGCTCGTGGGGTGTTGGATGCTCAAAGGAGAGAGCTGGCTGAGGGTCCCCTGAGCTGTAGGGGACAGAAAGCCCTGTAAAATCAACACCACTCCCGCACACACCCATTGGGTTTAACCCACTAAAGCCTCTGTGCCTTGTCCTGCTGTGAAGGAAGCATCCTCATTCTCCCCCAAAATTCACTCAGGGATGCCTGCCTTCCTTTTAAAGCCTGGTTTTTCTCTTCCCTCTGCTCCTTTAATGCTGCTGGGTCATTTTGCCCCCGTTTCCTCTATAAATTCCATAATGAACAGGTCAATGCAGTCAGTGCTGTTCCAGGGATGGGGAGGGAGGCAGGTCCTGCTCCGTGCCGAGGAGGGGATGCACAAGGAAACATCTGCGGGCTTTCCCTGCGAGTTGAACCAACACAATAAAGAAAGGATAGTATAATTAGGTGGAGGGAAAGGCAGAAGAAAAGTCACTCCCTGAAACCCAGCCCCTTTGATCCCGCAAGAGCTCGGCACGGAGATCACAGGCGAAGCTGGGTCAGATGCACTGTAACATTTCCAGCCCTGGAGTGTTTAAATAGAAAGGTTATGTACCTGGGAGATTTATTTCATCTCTTTAATTGTTTGTTTACGTGACTCGGGAGCTCTTTGCTCGTGTTTGCTTTGCTGGCTCACTCAGCTGCTGAAAATCCCGGCCGGTCGCGTCCCAACCCGTGCTGGGAATGGATGGAGCTGTCCTTTGGCTCCGGCTCCTCCCTGTGACCCCTTCCCGTCCCCGGAGCCAGCGGCCCTCCCGTGGCACCCAGGTGTGCCGGTGGGATGCTCCAGCTGAGGTTCCACCCCGCCTCTTCCCTTGTGGAAACCAGGAGATGGACCGCTCTGGGCCAGGATTTAGGCTCTCCCTCTCCCGAGCATTCTGCCACGCCCTGCAGAGGATGAGATGCAAAACGCCTCGGGTTTGGCTTTGGTTTTCCCACCGGTCTTGGTTCTCGGCTGGCCTCAGTCTGCACAAAATTTTGGACTAAAATCAGTTTTCTCCTGCCGTAGCTCTGGAGAGAAGTTTTACAAACACCTGGAGAAGTGCAGCAGCTTCTCTCTCAGCCTCCTCTTATGGCTGTATTTACATTTTATGCTAATTTTCTCTGGTTTTTATCTCGGTTTATGTTAATTTTCCCCTTTGCAGGCGTGCCCAGACGATGGGCGAGAGGTGCCCTGGGGCTTTATGGCCTAGAGGGTGTCCTGATGGCAGATGATCTCCTCCACCTCCTGCTTGGATGGGAGAAGCTCTTTCCCTCCCGCTCCCTGCAGCCAGTGGATCCTTATCTCAGCCTGGCATCCATCCCTGGGGGGGACAAGGGAAGCTGGGCTCCTGGCTCAGCCGATAAAGGAGCACCCACCCATATGGATCAGTGGGATGACCCTGGAGGAGCAGCCTCGGGGGCCGAGGGAAGCCGAATATAAAGGGGGGGATCATGCCCAAGACGGGCTGGCACTGGCCTTTAGATGAGGAAGGTATTTCCAGAACAGGCGGGTTGGTCCTAAAACACCTCCCAGCTCCTGCAGCTCTCCTGGAACTGATGTCAGCAGTGGCCACGTGTGTTTGGGAGGAGCTGATGGATGTCAGTGCAGGAATGTGAGGATCTGGGGCTTTTTTTTTTCTATGGGGCTTTGGGTTTCAAATGTGTTAACATCTGGGGTTTTTTTGTTGCCTTTTTTTTTAAAATTGTGAAAACCAAGGTTCACTTTCTAGGTAAACTTTAAGAAATAGGTTTAATTAAAAAATAGAACAATTAGGAGATAAAAAAAGCAAAGTACAGCCGACAGGGTGACTTGGCATTCAGCCAAGTCCACAACCTGCTATTTCAGAGATCTTCTGTAAATACTCTTTCTATTGCATCAGTCTTGTTGCATTCAAACTTCTCCACAAACTAGTTTCCATATTCCAGGAGCTGTTTTGCATGGCCCCTCCTTGGGTTCGCCTTT
>NC_089152.1:20605985-20608123 GCF_009819655.1 Sylvia atricapilla
TGCTGCAAGCCGGTTTGGCTGTGCTCAGAAGGGGTTTCTACGGCTTACATCGAAACAGCATTTCTGCGGCTGCTTTTTGCTCTCTAGTAGCCCAGAAAGCTGTGCAGTGTAGCCTGTGCCTCTAGCGTCCCGGGAAGAGGGAGAATGCTGCAAGCCAGTTTGGCTGTGCTTTGAAAGGGGTTTCTACGGCTTAGCTCGAAACAGCATCTCTGCGGCTGCTTTTTGCACACTAGCAGCCCAGAAAGCTGTGTAGTGTAGCTCCTGCCTCTAGCGTCTTGGATAGAGGGAGAATGCTGCAAGCAGGTTTGGCTGTGCTCAGAAGGGGTTTGTACGGCTTAGCTCGAAACAGCATCACTGCGAGTGAATTTTGCTCTGTAGCAGCCCAGAAAGCTGTGAAGTGTAGCTCGTGTCTCTAGCGTCCCGGGAAGAGGGAGAATGCTGCAAGCCGGTTTGGATGTGTTCAAAAGGGATTTCTACGGCTTAGGTCGAAACAGCATCTCTGCGGGAGAATTTTTGCTCTCTAGCAGCCCAGAAAGCTGTGTAGCGGAGCTCGTGTCTCTAGCGTCCCGGGAAGAGGGAGAATGCTGCAAGCCGGTTTGGCTGTGCTCAGGAGGGTTTTCTACAGCTTAGATCGAAAAAGCATCTCTGCGGGTGGATTTTGCTCTCTAGCAGCCCAGAAAGCTGTGTAGGGTAGCTCGTGCCTCTAGCGTCCCGGGAAGACGGAGAATGCTGCAAGCAGGTTTGGCTTTGCTCAGAAGCGGTTTCTACGGCTTGGCTCGAAACAGGATCTCTGCGGGTGAATTTTGCTCTGTAGCAGCCCAGAAAGCTGTGCTTTGTAACTCGTGCCTCTAGCGTCCCGAGAAAAGGGTGAAAGCTGAGAGCCGGTTTGGCCGTGCTCAGAAGCAGTCTCTACGGCTTAGCTCGAAACAGCATCTCTACCAGTGAATTTTGTTCTCTAGCAGCCCAGAAAGCTGTGCAGTGTAGCTCGTGTCTCTAGCGTCCGGGGAAGAGGGAGAATGCTGCAAGCCGGTTTGGTTGTGCTCTGAAGGGGTTTCTACGGCTTAGCTCGAAACTGCATCTCTACCAGTGAATTTTGCTCTGTAGCAGCCCAGAAAGCTGTGTAGTGTAGCTCGTGCCTCTAGCGTCCCGGGAACAGGGAGAATGCTGAGAGCCGGTTTGGCTGTGCTCAGAAGAGGTTTCTACGGCTTAGTTCGAAACAGCATCTCTCCCGGTGAATTTTGCACACTAGCAGCCCAGAAAGCTGGGTAGGGTAGCTCGTGCCTCTAGCGTCCCGGGAAGAAGGTGAATGCTGCAAGCCGGTTTGACTGTGCTCAGAAGGGATTTCTACGGCTTAGCCGGAAACAGCATCTCTGCGGGAGAATTTTCTTCTCTAGCAGCCCAGAAAGTCGTGTAGCGGAGCTCGTGTCTCTAGCGTCCCGGGAAGAGGGAGAATGCTGCAAGCCGGTTTGGCTGTGCTCAGGAGGGTTTTCTACAGCTTAGATCGAAAAAGCATCTCTGCGGGTGGATTTTGCTCTCTAGCAGCCCAGAAAGCTGTGTAGGGTAGCTCGTGCCTCTAGCGTCCCGGGAAGACGGAGAATGCTGCAAGCAGGTTTGGCTTTGCTCAGAAGCGGTTTCTACGGCTTGGCTCGAAACAGGATCTCTGCGGGTGAATTTTGCTCTGTAGCAGCCCAGAAAGCTGTGCTTTGTAACTCGTGCCTCTAGCGTCCCGAGAAAAGGGTGAAAGCTGAGAGCCGGTTTGGCCGTGCTCAGAAGCAGTCTCTACGGCTTAGCTCGAAACAGCATCTCTACCAGTGAATTTTGTTCTCTAGCAGCCCAGAAAGCTGTGCAGTGTAGCTCGTGTCTCTAGCGTCCCGGGAAGAGGGAGAATGCTGCAAGCCGGTTTGGCTGTGCTCAGAAGGGGTTTCTACGGCTTAGCTCGAAACAGCATCACTGCGGGTGAATTTTGCTCTGTAGCAGCCCAGAAAGCTGTGTAGTGTAGCTCGTGCCTCTAGCGTCCCGGGAAGAGGGAGAATGCTGCGAGCCGGTTTGGGTGTGCTCTTAAGTGGTTTCTATGGCTTAGCATGAAACTGGACCTCTGTATGTATTTTGTGCTCTTTAGTAGCAGAAAAGGCTGTGGA